>NC_023752.2:4014694-4314694 GCF_000499845.2 Phaseolus vulgaris | reverse complement strand
ATTATCTGTGTAAGTTGGCATTTGTGGTGGCTTGTGTCCTTTTCGGCTTAAAAAGTTGATGGTGTTTGAATTGGGTAATGATTTTAGTTTTTCCTCTTCTTTGTTTCAAAACTTGACTTGCAATAGAGGGAAAGAGGGTGGTGTTTATTGTGGATTGGTGATGTCTCTTTGCTGCAAAGGAATTGTGGTGTTTTTTTGTGTGGTTATTTATTTGTGACTTGTGACAAGGGTTTGGGCATTCCATACCCATCATGTGATTACATGTGGGAAATTTGCAATGGTATTCTAAGGGTCCCACGTTTTAGGCGACCTTTGCATGTGTTTTGATTCTGAACAAGTGGGGTGACATAACATGGATTTGCTGTGTTGGTCCATGGCATTAGTATATGCTGCTTTTGTTCCTTCTTCTCTGCTCATACCCTATAAATCGAAAGCAGAGAAAGGTGGTGCTTGGATTCAAGATAGATTTAGATGTTTGGCATCTTAAAGGCTCTTTCATTTTTGAAATGGGTTGGTGAATGCTTGGGTAATGTACAAGGCTCCATTTATTCCATCCTGCTCATCAAATTTATTTTAAAATGTTAAACATAATTTAAATTTTTTTATCAGAACAATATGAGAAGGGAGTTAATGAAATTCAATATCCCATTAGTGCTACTTGTAAATTATGAATACTAAACATTATAAATATACATCCATCAATTTTGTTTTATAACATTTTGTATCATATTATATAGGTATCGGTTTTTTTTAAAGTTTGTGTTTCGATCGAAAGTATTTGTAAAAGATTTTTCGATGTTAAAGTTAGTGTTTGGTATTCCATTTGTAAGAGTAATAAATGATATTAATTGCGTACTCTGGTCGTTTGATCAGTGTTTGGTATTCAGTTTGAGAGAGTAATAAATAATATTAAATACGTAATTTGGTTTGACGTTGGTCAACCTATTTATAGAGATGAGTTGGACCTTCATGCTGATGGACCTAGATTAATATTTGTTATATGCTTAATCTTTGTATTAGTCTGACATGAAATATGATTTATCTACTAATATTGCCCTTAAGTATCTTATGTTCTTGAGGTGTCGAGTTATAATCGACCAGGTGACAAGTGATTTTCGATTAGCCTGTCCGATATATTCTCGACATTACTAGAATATCTCACCACTATGTAGTACCATAGTTTACAAATATCAATAAAATTAAATATATCATTAGTATTAGTTACAAAATATAAATATTATAAACAATAATGAAATTAAATATCTCATTATATTAGTTATAAAATATGAATATTATAAACAATGATATTTGTAATATATTAGTGCTAATTATAAACTATGAATATCATTAGGTAACTAACACGTTAACTACGTGTTTAGATTATATGGAGAAGAATTATATACACAATTTCTACTAACATTAATGGAATTAAATTGAATATTGTTTTAATTATAAATTATAAATATTAAATTATCAAAATCAACTCATACTATATATGTAATAAACGCGTCAAGGATATATGTTAAAATTATATTAAAAAGAATGACACACCAAAATTTTAATGAGATATCGTATGTATAGAGAGTAAAAATATGGTTTAATTGAATATAAATAAAGTAATAATTTTATCTAGATATATTTTAAATTATCTGATAATGCTAATGTGAAAATATGTTAAAATTATATTAAAAAGAATGACACACCAAAATTTTAATGAGAAATTGTATATATAGAGAATAAAAGTATGGTTTAATTGAATATAAATAAAGTAATGATTTTATCTAGATCTATTTCAAATTATCTGATAATGCTAATGGAATTGATTTAATAATTTTTTAATGAAGATGATGAATTAGAGAACATTATCTAGGGATACTTAAATTTTTACCTAATATTGAAATGCAAACTATTCCTTTGAAGTGTGTTTGGATCCATTAAAAATAATAATATATATTTAAGTAATTTTTTTTATAAATTGATTTTATAAATTTAAAATTTATTTTTTAACATAATATAAGAGTTATCTATAATTTATGTCATCAAAAGTTTGATAAATTAAGAGATGAATAATTACCCAGAAACAATAATTGAGTATCTTAAAATAACATTCCTTAAAGTTATTGTTGAATTAATGAAGATTCCTTGTGGTAACTACATAGCAGCATAGCAACAACTGGACCTTAAAATTACAGCTAGAATGAGGTGGATTTAGGCTACAAATTAGATAACCACGCTGGAACAATTGGCTGTAACTGCAAATAGAAAATGGTGACAATAACTTTTTTTGTGTAAGACCTTTAACGGCATCTATGCAGCTACAAAACAGAGAAATACTATAATATTTTTCATTTTTCTTACCATTTTCTTATACTTGTTGTCCAATTCCTTACAACCATGTCTAACTCACCACTACTCAGAAACCTTTGTTTCAGACATTTTCTATAAAACAAATTAAACAATCCAAAGCCCAAATAAACGACAAATGCTTGCTTTGTGTAACAGCTACCATATCTGATATTTTCTAGATTAAATACAATTATTGTGAGATCTTCCACAGATACATCTTTAAGTCACTGATACTTAAGTTGCATTGGACTCTCATCAATATGAACAGCTAGATGTAAGTAAAACACACTCAAAGTAAATAATTAATGTAATACTTAATGCACTAAGTATTATTTAATTTATGATTTTATTTCCTATCAATCTATTATATTATATACATGTACACACAGTAATAATAAATGTAGTGTTTAAAAAATATTAGTGTGGTGCTCTGTATAAATATTAAATTGCATTGTATTAATTAATTTTTTATATGGTGCATTTTAAAAGTTATAAAAGTGTTTTCTATGAAAGAAACAGCTAACAACACTCTTATTCAATAATGAGAACTTAAATGACTTTTATTAGCTATTCTTTTATAAATATTTTTTAAATGATTACCATTTTATATGAAAAGAAATATATTGAATTGACTTTTTTTATATTTTTAGTTTTAAATTAAATAAACATAAATGTAATATTTAACAAATTATTAAGAAAAGCTTTAGGATATACATGTGTAATATTAAGTATCATAAATTTATAGTGAATGAACATATACTATTGAATAAATATTAGTGTTTAATTATATAATTGGTTAAGTCAAATTTAGAAAAATAAAATACAAACAAATAAATTTTTATTTGCTAAAAATTCTCAATTATTTTTCTTACTAAACCAAATCAACTTGAACAGAGATTAGATTGATTTAGTTAAAAACAATCAAGAGTTTCATGTTATATAAATAAGTAACAAAAATTTGTCTAGTCTTGTTATTAGAAGGAAGAAAAAACATAGTTTATTGTAATGGTTTACCTAACAAATTCACAATATGAGAAGAAGATTTGAAGAACATCAAAATGGTCCAAAAAAAAAGCATAGCAGTTTGCATGCGACTGAACGGTGCATCAACCAGAATAATTGCAGAAACTGTTGAAATAAAAACCATGAAACTGAACAACCAGAGGAAGGGGACACAAGCCTAAGTTGTTCATGCAGTGGCTGAAACTAGATTAGCCATGATTGGCTGCAAATGGTGAAGATAATCCAAAAAGACTCACAAAAGTGGCAATGACAACAGATGAAACATGTTCATATGAAAATTTTGGTTAAATATATCAAGATCATAAAATTATGAATTTAAATATTGATTTAAATTAATGTTTTGGGTGCATTTATAATTAAATATATTTATTTAAAATAAGTAATATTTGATAATAATAATTAAAAATTTAAGGTATGATATTAATTAATGATTTAAGTTAATATTGTAAATATGTGTTTAATTTTTTAATATACTAACTATTATTTTTTGTGTGTATTAAAATAACTTAAAAGTTGAAACTTTAAAATGAATATTAAAAACAGAAACTATAAATTCACATGAAACAAGCAGAGTAAATAATGAGTACATAATAATATATAAATTAAAAACATTAATTATAATAAAAATATTAATTAAATTTATTAATAATTTTCAATTTTTGTAAATATTTTTATAATTTTAAGAAACTTGTTAAGTTAATTATGTAATATTATATGGAATAATATATTAAATTATGTTGTGATGTAAAAGATGGCATGTTATAATTATTTATTTTCTAAGTATAACATTTTGGAAAAAAAGTGATTTTTATATAATGAAACTTTTTTATTTAAAATAAAGGATATTTTGAATAAGTAAATATATGAAGTTGTTTAATGGTGAAAAATATTTAATAATAATAATAATTTAAATTATTAAGTTATAGTATTAATTAATGATTAATACCAAAAATATTCTTTCACAGTTTTGGGTAATTCCAGAATAGGAGTTCTGTAAGTAAAAAATATTTCCAGAACAGAGGTTCCACAAGGAAAGGGTGTTCTCAGATATTAGGAAATCTGGAAAGCAAAAAATCATTCTGAATATCCTTTTCAAAACACATTTATTTTATTTATGGATTGTTAAATTTGAAATTAATAAAATATATTCCAGAAAATATGTTCCAAAAATATTCTAGAAAGAGCAAAGTCATTTTTAAAAAGAGTAAAATAGTTTTCTTGGAAAATGTTAGGGTGCAGGAAGAAAAAGCCTATAATTGATCCTAAGTGGACCTTCGATTACTATTAATGTACCTTTCTTCCTGCACCTCTTTAATTTCTTGGCGCACCCTTACAATTTAAAAAATGATCATTTTACATTTTTTTAAGTGACTTTTAGATTATCATTCCAAAAAATATTCTAGAGCACGATTTGTGGAATTCATAGAAGGAATTTTTAAAGTGACATATTGTGGTTTTTTTTTTTTTTTTTTATAATGTGTTAGAATAATTTCATTATTTACAACATATAGACATGAATGTTTTAATCTTAAATATTAGAAATCTCTATGCTGAAGCTAAATCATACACAAGCATGCATTCGTATATGAAGAACAACATTAGGAGCTTACTTAATATCAGTAAAATCAAGAATCTAATAAACTTACTTAATATTAATTAATTTACCTTTGAGATGAACTGCATGCCTAATACAATTAGTAAATGGTATTTGCACATATTAAATCATTGGAATATAAAATTTCAACGTAATGGTGCCACAAGGAAGTCAAATCCAACACAGCAATACAGTACAGCACCGAAAGTACGGTGTTTCACCTATGAATTATTGAAACAAACAAGAAAAAAACAAGAACAAGAAACAAAAGGGTTCTAAAATGCACCATGAGTTTGGGGAATGGAAGCACACCATCCTTTACAGCCATAGATATTTGTTTTTATTTAAAGTTTATGATTATTTGAAACAAAATCTATGGCTATAAACTGTTGGAGCATGGATGAACATCCTGAACATCAAGGTGCATGTTAGATAGCAACCATAAACACTAACACACAGAAGATAAATTTATATATATAGGAGGTAACACAAACTGGTTTAAGTTATAGAAGCTCAGTTTCTATTAGGGGTACTTTAGCACGAGCACATAACAACCTGTAAGAATGGTTCCCATTAATGGAAGGTACACTTCTGTGAGTGATTTAGCAGAATTGAGAAGCATCAAAATGGCCCAAAACATAAGCATACAACTCTGCGTGCCAGAGAATGGTGCACCAACAACAATCATCGCTGAAGTAGCTGAAACATACGCCATGAAACCGAACAGCTTGAGAAAAGTGGACCAAAACAAACTGGGGCCATGTTTTGGCTGAAGCTGGATAATTGATAACTGGCTACACAAGTCCATTCCAATCCAAAGAAACACAGTGGAAGCCATCACAAAAGATGAAACACGCTGTACGGTTTTCTTGCGTTTTTCAGAACCCAAGATTTCGCTATTCTTGTTTAGATCACAACCTGTGAACTTGTCTTGCAGTAGGGAACTCTTTAGCATTACTGCAGCCTTTATATTAACAATAGATGGTTCATCGGTACCCAGCAAGAACTCGTTTGCAATGGTGTTTCTTTGATTCACCTTTAGAATTTTCCCGTTGAAGTCACAGAAACCTCTCATGTTACTAGGCACAGAAAATGTATTATATTTCTGCAGCATATAGAAAGTCCCAAGAAGGATCAGAAATGCTACAGAAATCTCTCGTAGTTACAGCAGGCTGGTTAGAAATCACAGTATTTTTCTAAATAATTTATGTTCAAGTTAAGCTTAATTGATGTGTATGTTATTACATAAAATATTTTTCTCTTCTAAGAGTGTTTTACATAGAAACTTGTCACAAACATTATAATTTCATAAAACACAAACTTTTATATAATTGGGTTCCTACACTAAAATGTAGGTTTCTAGGATAGTTTTTGTGAACTTAAAATCGTCAGAAAATAATACCAAATATCGGTTTTAAAATTCTAAGGATTCCCTTGAAAAATTTACATGACCAAGATTCTGTAATTTGTTTTAGTGGTCTAACAAAGATGTGAAAAGCAAAGAATATATATCCTCTTACATGGTAAGACAAATCAGAAAGCAAAAGAACATCATACAGAATAATTATTCACAAAGCAATAATCTTACCAACTTACCTTGAGGCACTGCAGCGTGCTAAGAGTTTCACAAGTATGTGTGGAGAGCGGAGCCGCCAAAAATCTACCTGCCATGTCGAAGTATGGAGTTTCCTCTTCAAGAAACAAGTTATCCTCAAAGCAAAGCGTTTCATTGGCCTTGTTTTTCCCAAGGTAATACACTGGTTCAGTATACTCCACTTTTCGTTCACGGGGCTCTAAAATCAGTTTCATCAATTCGAACTGAGGCATGAGAAGAAGAAGAAATGGTAATACACATACACTTTCAACTCAATCCTTAAACAACATTGTGTCATTATTACAAATTAAAGGTTTTTTTAAGGAAACAAGACAAGAAATTGGAAACAAAAAAGTGAACTACAGATGAACAAGTGAGAGGAGTAATCAGTGAGAAGAAAACAGAAAAAAAATAGTAACAGCTGCAGTGGATGTAAATGAAGTAACACCTACCATTGTTTCAAAGTGATTTTCTCTCACATATCCACGGTTCTCGCATTGAGGATCCATCATAAGGGAAGGAAAAATGGGACAGATGAATTCGGGCATGTGATAAGTTGAGCTAGATCCACAAAACACAAGCAGTTAGTTTAGTTCTTGTCTTTCCACACAATGAGAAACCAATATTGCAGAAAAAAAATGACAGTACCTCCTTGTGTTCTCCGAAAATGATCAAGAACAATGGATTCAAACTAGGAAAACGCGTTAATCTGCATAAACTTTAAGGGAGGCTGAAAAATAGTTAATTTATTGCAATTGTCTTTGGTAGATGGAGACTCTAAATAAATAAAAATGAAGAGAGACCCTTAATCCCGGGGTTTGAAAATGAAACTCTGCAAGACCAGAATAATATAATGAGTAATATAATCAAAATTCCTTTTACTATTTCAATGTCTTCTGTTTGGTATGAATTTGTCTAAAGGTGACGAAGGTATGTGCTTTGAGTGAATAAAGTCTGAAGCTTCCTTGTCCCTTGATACTACACGCAAACGCGTTTGCTTTGATTTGAATTCCTCTGTTTCAAATCTGCAGCTTGTGTTTAGTGATGCTACGGAGCTTTCTGCAGTTTATCTCTAACGCAAAGGTGAAGATGAAGACCACTCCTGAAAAACATAACAACACTAACGTAATAAACAGAGTGACAAACCTTTTATCCCGTTCGTTAATTGTCTGTGTTTTTTTCTTTTGTTGATGCTGATGTTCGATAACTTACACATACTATATATATATTTGTTAACTCTTGCAGATACTGCCCAATAAGGCACTCGATCAGGTGAGTGATGAAAAACTTCCTACTGAATTTATTCTGTGATCATGAACATGACATGTGCATTTCACTCGTTTCATCATCATCCTCATGTTGCAGTTGTTCTTTAGTGTTAAATTTATTTATCATTATAATTGTATTTTGAAAAACTTATTGTGCTCTGATTAACGGCACTACCTTGGGTAAATTTGCATATGGAGATTGAAAGGGAGACTCTGTCTGAAGAACACAACCCAAATGTAATAAACAGTAGCAAATCTAATTTTCTTGTTTATTTAGTGTGATTCTTTGCTTGTTCATTCATAGCTAATACATGTTATATTTGATGATGATTGTAGGCACTACAGGAAGAGAAACTCGATCTGGTAATTACTGAAACCGAATCTGTCTCGTGATCTTGGATAAGATATGAGCATTTCACTTGTTCTTCATCACAACCATGTCGTTGTTTCTGATGTTTTAAATTGTCTCTTATAAAAAAACACTTGATTGGATTTGTTGGTTTTGTCAGGTAAAGGCAGCAAGAAAGCCTCCTCCTAAAACACCGGCAAGAAAGCCTCCTCCTGAAAAACCACCAAGAAACCCTCCTTCTATCAGCTTCATGGACTGTATAATTTCTATAGTGCTGAGTATAGAGGATATTCCTTTTAACTTTCATTACATGTTGCTAGTGTCGGGTGGTGCTTTTCTAAAATTCAAAGCAGAAAAGTTGTCAGCTCAATTTGATTTCAAATTGGGAAACTTATCGAACACAACATTACTGCTGAGCTTTGGGGAAGCATTTGGTGAGTTTAATCCAGAGATCACTGATAAAATGACTATAATGGTGGGTTATCTTCTAGTTTTGTTGCTGATTTGGCCACTGCAACCTGTGTATCAGATTTCTATCATGCTAATATTGATTTCTGAATCACTTCACTATATTCTAAAGTTGTTGGGCAAGTTGTCAGGGGTTGATGTGACTTGTGGCATTTTCAAGCTTCCTCTCCTCTTGTTTACTACTTCAGCAGCTTTTGCTCTTTCTCTCATTGTCTGTCTTGTGATGTTCCTCGTGATTTACCTTATCCAGAGATATGTAGGTGCAGGGAGATCAAAAGGGAGAGAACCTGATTTTACTTTGGAAGATTTTTCTGTAATTGTTGAGGGGGGCTTTATGTCATAGCTGATTAAGCTCTCAACATCCCAACTATTGAGTTCACATAAATTCAAAAACTTATTGCAGCATGTGTTTTGCTTTGTTTTGTTTGCATGATGTTGAAACTCTTTGCTGATGAACTGTGGTATTGAGGTTTTAGTATTGGACCTTTTATGGCCCAGCTCACGAGTTTCGTTATTATTCCGTTTGTATTTATATCTTACCTTGCATGTATTTTGTGAACAATAGTGAACTTTTGTTTTTGGGTCTTTAAGCCTTTGCATGTGATAGTTTGTTTTGCAACACGGATTCTTGATATGATATCAGACCAAGTTGATTCTACTCTTTTTTTCGTTCTGCCTCCTTCTTCTTTCTTCCTTCTTGGATTGTCTTCTAGTTCTATCTTTGAGCAAGTTGATTCTACTCTTTTCCCCGTTGTTCCTCCTTCTTCTTCTTTCTTTTTTCTTGGATTGTCTTCTAGCTCTATCTTTGTGCTCGGTTGTACCTTGTTTTCTTCCATTACCAATAGCAACATTTCACAAAACTCTTCAAGTTCTTACTACTTACATTCAGGTAAGAATATTGACATGGTTTTTGTTAATAATCATCTAAATGACATGAATTATCATTCTTGGAGTAGAAGAATGAAATGTGCCCCTGTATCCAAGAACAAAGTCAAGTTTATGAATGAAGACATCACAAAATCAGCACGAGACAGTCTTATGTTTGATGCTTAGGAACGATTTATCTCATGCATAACACAAACTTTGATAGTGCAAATTGGACAAAACACCATCTAAATTGACAATATGTGAAAATTTAAGGAAAGATTTTTCAAGAGTGGTCATTTTCGGATCTATGATCTCTTACAAGAAACAATTTCGATCAACAAGAAGTAAGAAACGTCTTTGATTACTATACATATTTGAAAGTTTTTTAGGAAGAGAGTTCTTGAGACCTATTTATACCTTGTAATTTAATCAAGATTATCACTAAATACATAAACTCTAGACACAGGTTTTATTGAGTTATGTGGAAATGTAAGAACGCATATTCTCCTTGTAGAAAATCTACCAAATATCAATAATGTGTTTCTCTTGTTATTCAACAAGACAGACAACTAAATGGGAATAACGGTGTAGATACGTTCTTGTTAGTAGTACTGCTGGAAAACAAGAATGGAGAATGCAAAATCATGACAACATCCAAGACTCAAGACAGAGGCATATGTTAGAGGAAAACAAAAAAAAATAAAAAAAAATAATATATATATATTATTTATAATATCATAAATTTATAATATTATGTTTGTTTATGTTTATATATTTTTAAATATTGTAAACATGAATAATTAAATGGAGATTCACAAAGAATTGTCCCAAAAGAAGATATTGAACTTACTCATAAAAGGGAGAAATATTTTGGGAGAAATATTCTAGGAGATACTTTGATTGGGCGGATATAAATAGATAAATAAATATAAATTTTGTAAACTTTTGAAGTAAACTTTTGAAATAGAAGAGAAGATTTTTTTTGTCCATGTTGACAAATCATGATAAATTGTTATTGGAGTTCATGCATCAATACTTCATTTTGTTTTTTTTTATTGAATCGTAATATAGTATCGATATTTTTAAACCTTATTAATAATAAAACTATCATTTGAGAACTAATTATATTAAATTTTTTATGTTTTAACTTAAAGATTAATATTAAAACAAGTTGTTAAATAGGTGTTTATTTTTCACAAAGTTGTCAAATATAATTTTCTATTGTAATATTACAATAAAATACAAGTTAAATAATATGATATAAAACATTCTTATTCATCATTCATTATAAATTATTTACATTAAATAATTTAGTTCTTAAATAGATTTCTATCTCCATAATATAATTATTTTAAGATTTTAATCCATATAAAATATTTTTAGGTTTTGATTAAAGTTATTGTTAATTGATGATGTGGCAACAATCTATTAGAAAACATACTTGATGCTTATTAAAGGGTTTAAATGTTTCTTTGTTTTCTCTTCTTATTTCTACCATTCAACTTAGTTTCTTTGGATCTTTTCTTTACAAATATTTAATTTGGTTATCTATTTTTTAAAAGAAAATTTGAGTTGATGTTTTTCTTCTTCCTAAAACACTGCTACATGAGTAAAATTAGATGAAAGAACAATATTGAAAATTAAAAGATGAAATTTAATATTTTTTTCAAAAATAGAGATAGCACATTTTAAAAAAAAGACATCTTTAAATAAAACTTCCAAATTTTCACAAAAGAGACTCGTTTGATAGTTAAAAAGATGTTCCCAAAAGGATGATCATTTGATGGTTAAAAAAATTCAAAAAAAACTGTAAAAAACTGACTAAATAATTAACTATAAAGACTGGTACTGGTATTTTATCCATGTCTACTCCTTTACAATCTCTACAATCTTCTTGATCTTATGTTGAGTTAGAGACAATTATTTTTCGTCACTTCTGATTTTCTCAACTACTCTTTACCTATGACTTTCAACTATAAAAACTATAAAAAAGAGTTGTTAAAAAAATTACAATTTGATACTCCTTTGGTTGACAAGATGTTCATCTGAACATGCAACCTGTTGCACTATACAGTACCTTTTCTCTAAACATGTTTTTTCTTACACTAACAAGACTACTTTGATGGTATTATTTAAATAATCTCTTTCCAAATGCAATAACTTACCTGGGTTAAAGAAAAGATAACACGGGTACATAATTTTATATGGGTTTCAAAGTTATGCTTAATCTAATCAAGATGCATGAAAAATGAAAAGAGATTCATGTATTTTCAGTTCAATCTATATCTTATCTCGAACTAAAACAGTAACTTTTGGCGAAGAAATCATCTGCCAAATCCTTTCCTTTTCTGTCCCGAGTTGAACAATTTGCTTTAAACACAAGGGAACCACATAATTTACTCCAACCTGAATTGCATTTTTAGAGTGTATGTGCAACTTTAGCTTTGGACATGGCAGTGGTTTTGGTCTTCTAAGTAGAAAAATGTTATACAGATAACATAATAACCTTCATTTATGAAACAAAAGGTGAGAGGGGACTAATGAAAAAGTAGATAGAAAGTTAGAGGGTAATGAAAGAGAAGTATGAGGAAATTTGTAATGAGACAGAGAATTACAATTAAGGCGATGAAAGACATTGACCGAGGCTAGAGTATTGAACATGAATCAACACATCTCAAACATGACCAAATGTTGCACAGCAGAAGAGAGTATAGCAATATGAAGCTACCTAAAAGAGAAACAGAACATACTAATTACGATTAATCAAACACCTTAGAGGCATAAAGCAACCAATATTCGTAATCAGGGTTGCGACGAGGGAGAAGGCGTGGACTTGCCCTTGCTCCTCTTTTGCGAAACGGCTCTGGCGAAAGCCTCCACGATCCTCTGCTGAGAGTCCAGGATCATCTCCGTGCGCTTCATCTCCATCTCCATCCGCATGCTCTCAATCTCCCTCGCCATCTCCATCTTCATCTGCTCCATCCTCACGAACCCGTCGCGCAACACCTTTATCGCGCCCACCATCTCGGCCACCGCGTCGCTCTCGCGCTCCCTCTTCGCGCCGTTGCGCGGCGCCATGCCGGGAGGGGGCGCGCTGAAGAACTTGGAAGGGGTATGGTTTGGCACCCCCGCCGGGATCCGGATCCGGAACCCGGAGCCGGAGCCGGATCCGAAACCGTTCTTGTAGAGTTTGTTGAGGCTGCGCGTGTTGGATCCGGGGGCGTTCTTGAATTCCTCGTACAGATCGTCGTCGTTGTCGTCGTCTGGGAAGTTGAGGTTGTTGGAGGGGGTGCTGGGGTTGGTGGCGGTGGTGGTGTCGGTGTGGGGTTTGTTGGGGCCTTTTTCCATGGAGTCCATGGATTTGAAGTGGACCCAGGAGGAGGGCGAAGCGGTGGTGGAGTTGTTGATGAGGCGAGGGAGGGGGAGGGAGCGGAGGCGTTGGATTTCGGTGCGGTACCGTTTGCGGAGTTTTTCCATTTTGTGGCGGCACTGGACGGCAGTTTTGGCAGTGGGGGAAGCGTTGGGGCACTGGGCGGTGACGGCGTCGGCGACCTCTTGCCAGTGGGTGGCTTTGAGGTTGGTGCGGCCGAGGGAGTACCACTTGTCGCGGTAGGCGTCGATGAGGGCGGCGGTTTCCTCCGGGGTCCAGCAGGGCGGGGGGAGGCGGCGGGAGGAGGTGGAGGGAGGGGCGGGGAGAGGGAGAGGAACCGCGGAGGGGGGGTTGGAATCAGTGGGGGAAGATGGGGAAGCCATGGCGGAGAAGAGGAAAAGAAAGGTAGTGTTGATTAGGTTAAGGGGGTGGGTGAAGGATAGGGAGGAGGGGGGCGGAGGATAAGGGGGAGAGGAGAAGAGAGTGAGAAGGTTGATTGGGTTGGGTGTGGTGGAGGGAAAGGGGCATGGTTGTTGTTAAAGTGGGGAGGGATGTGCGGCTGAATTTGTGACGTGGGTGGATGAGGAGGGCACCACCGCTTGGGAGAGATGGAGAGGGGCTAACGTGCGCCGCGGGGGAGAGAGGTCCACCTCTGACTTTGGCCATGACCAATTCCCTTCCCCTTATCATCAAAATTAGCTGTTTGTGGGGTGGGCACTTGGTGGGTGTTATTAAAGTTACCCACCGCCAACGATTTTCTTTTCCCTTCTCTTCCCTTTCTCTTCCCTTTCCCTTCCCTTCCTTTCACTCTCCACACCACACCAATGCTTCCTTTCTCCCATCATTACTCCTTTTCTTTTTATTATTTCTAAACCCCATCACGTGCTTGCATTTCTCTGCCTTTCACAATTTTCATTCTTCTTAACTTAAACCTTACTCAAATCCTCAATCAAATCCTAAAATCAACTTCACTACTACTCTGCCTAATCCTACCCAACCATCAACATGGAAGACCTTTTACCTAAAATCCTACTTTTATATATTAATAAAAATTTAAGTTTTCATATTTTTGGCAATATTTAATATTTCTAGAATATTAAAAAAATAAGCTGCAATTAAACTATATAGAATTATTATTGCAGCTATTATACCAAACGACAAATTCTTAAAATGATGGTTATTAGTGATACAAACATTTTTTAGACGAATAATTCATGTAATTTAGGTCACTACGTCATTATTTTCGTTTTAAACTAGTTCTTTTCTATATTTGTTGAAAAAGATGTAAAGTTAAAATTCTGAAGAAATTTAGTGATTATTGAATGAGTAAGAGTAGTTATTGTCATTACATTTCTTGTTAACCACGCAATTCGGGTTTTCAAACCGATATAATTACACTTGAACCTTTTGTCTCTCTCCGAAGTTGTTCGTATGTAATAGAATTAAAGTCACGCCATCTTTCGCTGTGTACTGTGTTGTCAACCTTTTGATTCTTTTTGAAGGAACACTTTGTTTATTCTTCTCATTATATTTGTATTGATTTTACCAGTATTTGTTAATTTAGATAGATTGATTTTCTAGGTTCCTGAGAGTTACAAACACATGAAAACTAGGCTTTTTGGACTGTATTCAAAGTTATCAGAATGGATACGCGTTCCAATATTTATGTCCATATTTTATTATGTAACTTGCACCATGTCAAAAATGGAACCTTCCAGAAATTTACAAAATATTACCTAACATGAGAGAATACTAAAAGTTCGCCACGAAATTCTTTTGTATGACGAAAAGCAAGAAGTGCAAGGCACAAGTTCAATACAATGAGTCCACCTAATCTGGTGGTGAATTAAGAAATGTTCACTAATTTTGTAGCACGTAATAATGCCTGCAAATGGGTGTTATCAGCTAGTAGTATCTTGGAGCATAATCCCATTTCACGTATGATGAGAATGATGGTGCCCTTTCTTTTATACTAAGTTATCTTCAAGGAAATACGAAATAACAGAAGCATGAAATATCCACAAAGACATACCTATCAAACTTGTATACTCACTCAACTCTATTTGATTGGCTAGAATTTGGTGTCTGAATACCTAGCATTAAGCAACTTGAGCCCAAGATCCATATGGAACCCTTTGTCACTTAACAAATGAAAGAAACTGAGGATTCAAGAATTTTTGTTCATTCTTCGAAACCGTAATGAAACTGGGTTTTCCAAGATAGACATCTTAATGTTATTCCAAATTTCAGATTTAGTTGGAAGCTGAGAAATTTTCTCTAAGATTTGTATGTCTTCAGATAGAACAGAGCCAAAAACGGTGTATGGATTTCTCCATTCCTCGTGATCCGCGAGGCTGATGAAGAATTCTGGACCAGAACCAACCCATGCTACAGATCCTCTTCTTATGGTAGGACAGTACTCTTTTGGAATATCCTTGAACATAGACCCTGGGGATTCCAATGTTCCTTGAATAAGTGCAAAAGGAGGACCATATGGAGTCTACATCAACATTCAAATTCAAAAACAAAAAAAATATGGAGGGGGGTGTATCAATAATCAATAATCAATAATCTGGAGCTAACTAAGTTGTACAGAAATGAAAATGCAGCCAGCACTGGACAAGTTTCCACCATCCAGGAACAAACTTCAACTATTTCAAAACAAGAAAGCTAGGATAAAAATTAAGTAGATATAGGACCAGTATTAAACACAAAAGGATCCACTAGTTGATGTTCCTCCTTTTTTGCATTTAAATGGCCGATAGAAGAAGTAGAAGGCCACAAAAGGTTTACTTAAAACCCAGAAATATTGATATAAGAGAATCACGAAAAGCAAAATAAAATCATTTAACTAATATTGGCAGGAAGTATAACAATACAACAACCAATCATGTTAATCAAAATTAATTCATTTACAAAGAAATTGCTTGAAAAAATAATCGCCAAAAAATAAAAAGATGCAAATCTATGCAGAAGATATATTTGTATATTTATTAACATAATGAACCTTACCCTTTTTATGTGATTTCCTTCTGAATCCCAAAAGCTTCCTCGGCTTTCGGCTCTAAGAATCTGACAACCAATACAGTGAGGCAGTGCCAAGAGCGAAAGAATGAACAAGACAGAATTTGGAGCGCATTCAGGCAAAAGCTGTGGCAATGAAAGTTAAGAACACATTTATTTTCAGTTTCCTCCTTTCAATCTATCTATCGAACAACTAGAAGAACATTAGATTGTCCGAAATCATATATCCGTAGACAGCAAGCCATTATATCTAGATGTATGCATTTCAAGCCTGTATGCATTAAAAGAACTACCTTTTCAAATGTTTCTGAACCTACATCCCTAAAAAAAGTCACATGTACATAATTCGCTCAAAGTGATCTTTTACCAATAACATGCTTTACATTGCTACAATTCAAACCTTTGGCTGATGCTATCAGCTGCAACTTATGAAAAGTTTCATAAAATAATCAGACCAAGTAGATAATAGATGGATGATTCAAGCTGAAAAATAATCATTATGGGAAAACATGTGATCAAATACTGCTTTGGAAAAAAAGGCACAAATGGGTGCAATTACAAGAAATTCTACAGAGTGTAAAAATATGTGTTCTCTTTATCTTCAGGTATATAAGGCCTGTTCTGGACAAGCTTCTCCACAAGGATAACTACGAGAGAAACATAAAAAGAAAAAAATAAATGAGTTTCTCTATAACTTAAAACTAAACTATGCAAAGCTAGTTTGCAGAGACTATCTCATATAGTTTTCCTAAATTTTTATTTAGCTAATTTTAGCTTGTAGAGAACTCATTTCCGTTTTCTTTTCTTATTTTTTTCTTTTAGCAAGCCAATCAACAAACTTATGCATAGTCAAAATTCTCGTAGTCCATCTGTAAAATGACTAAATGATACATAAAACAATACTGATAAACCAAACAAACATACTACCTAAAGCTCAGCAAAGTCTTTCACTGCCAAAACAAGGATGGCATCTATTGGCCCCTCTACTTCACACACATAAATACAGAAATATAAAGAGAAGCAATTTATTAAGAGCTAGATGCTTTTTATTTTTTTCAAACACATTGGACGTGCCTCATTTGTTAGATTAAACATTAAGAAATACATGATAGAAATAAGATAAAAATGGAAAACATGTCTGGCATACCAGATGCAAAATAACCAGGGTAAGTGCAATGAATGTAAATGATATAATATAGTGGGTATGCAGAGAATTACTTACTTTTAGACGAACAATTCCATAGTCCGTTTCTATACCAACAATTCCCTAAAAATACAAGTGTACAAGGGAAAGTTATATATAGCTCAAAGATCTACAGAAACTATAATATATTCAACAATCACATAGCTTCATCCTGAGCAGAAAACAAAAGGATGTTGAGAATATATATTTGAGCAAATTATAATGAACATAAAGCATTGCTTAATGCTTACTCTTTTATTCAATTATGGACAGAAAGATGGGATACAATTAAGGACATAAAACTTGTCAAAATACATTAGAATGAAGTGATTCTAACATAAAGCAGGATTCTCAAAATACATATAGAGAGTAATGCGGCATGGTATCAGAGATCCTTCAAAAGTAATTGAGAAGATTTTAAAACATGAATGTCTAATCATTGACAGATTAACAGGCAGGAAATACAATACTACCTATTTAGTTGTATAGTAAAACTCTGTCTTTTATAACAACTAAGAGGATTGCAGTTCTTTCTACCTTGTTTCTCATCCATAAACAGGTTCCTCCATAACATAAAAGTTCTACAATCTCATGCATTTGGTTGGAGATTAACACCGTATTTTTGAGGAGGTGTCAATGACACATCTCTTTTTTTTTTCTAGGTTTTCTGTTGCAATCATTTTTTTTATCAGAGAAGAAAATACTTATTATAAACAAAATAAAATAATTTGATAGAACAAACTACAATAAATAATATTCCTACCTCTCCCTTATCAAAGACCATCCCAGAAGTCCACATTACTTTATCTCCCGAGTCACGTCGATCAGGATTTAAAGCATCCTGTTGCTTTTTTAACCAACACTGAAACGAAAGCAGGAAATAAGATTAGAATAAACTATCAGGTACACCTAAAATTCTCTGCACAAAAAAAGGATTAAAATTTCATCCTTATTCAATTGTTCATTCAAGGCAATGATAAACTACACCAGCTAGAACAGCATATCTTTACAATGATGATACTCTAATGCTCAACTCAATCAAATTCCCAAATCAAGCCATTCAACTAAAGCACAAAGGCATTAAGCAAATAGATTCTTACTTGTGATGATCTCTAAGAGTTCGCCATGTATCAATTATTCAGGAATTAAAACATAAGATATGATAAAGCCCAATTGCAAGTAGGAAAAAAATGAGAACAGCGTCTTTTAAATTCTGATAATTGGAAATGTTGGCTTTAGGCTCATTGGCATAAAAATAAAACGGACCTACCCAATGCACAATCATCGGGGTCAGGCCTTGAGAACAAGTAGCATTAAAATATAATCTTAGGCTAGATCTCACATGGGGAAGTATAACCAATGAAAACTACACACTAATGATAAATAAACACTACATTAGAAGCCAAAAGCACAAGCCAATCAACACACTAAATATCCTAAATCACTTGCCACATATGATAAATTAAATCTAGCAGTGGCAAACCAAAAGAAATGCAACGATACCTCACCAAATCTAGGTCCACAGGCCTCTTTATCGCCACAATAAACCCAGGAATTACACAAACAGGGCCCTCCCTCACCGGTACACATTCTCTTACACGCCATGCAACATTCCTCAGAGGAATTCAGCATAAACTCAGAACCCCATTTGACAGCATCACCCCAAAGCTCCAAATGCTCAACCCCTTGGCAACATTGCCCTTCTGTTGGACCCTCAATTTCCACTGAAGGCAGAGATTCAATGTCGGGCACAAAGACTACGGTAAGGAAAAGGTAGACGGCAGAGCAGGAGATTGCGCCAATCAAGAAGAGGGCGATAAGCGCGAATCTACCGAAATCTGAATCGTTATGACGACGACCCATTTTCCAGAATGCAGAGAAAATGAAAAGGGGTGCCTTGGTTTTTGGTTTTTGTTTGTTTCTACGTTTGGGGTATGGAGAACAGAGGAAGGTGGAACATGAAGAACAGGGAGGAAGAGAAGAACGTTGGCGGCTTTTTCATTATGAAGGAGATGCTTCCACCTCAAATAAAAACGACACGTTATTTCTCATCAATCTATCTTTACCTCTTTCTCCTTTTCCTTTGTTTCTGATTTATGCACTCAGTTTTTTCTTGTGACTCTTGTCACTATTTTCACCTCACATTGATCCTGCAAAGTCCATGCATAACAAAATTACTCTACAACCTACTTTCCACCACCAGAGAATCATAATACTGTTATTTAATTTATTAAAATTACTAAATAGTTATCATTTTTTTCCTTGTTCTAGCTTCACGGATTAAATGATATTTGTATAACTTCAAGAGATAAATTATAATATCGTAATTTCAAAAGACTAAGTAAGAATTTACATAACATTAAAAAGCAAGGCATTTTGCATTTACGCAATTCAATCCATTTAAATTACGAAACACTTTTTGATAAAGATGTGAGAAGTTTTGGAGAGATTCATGGCATGGAAAAGGAAGGAATTCACAAAGTTAAAGATGGTTTCGACATGTGTCGATCTTCCACAGCTCAGTTACAGTGAAAGGCACATAATAACATGATATTTACTTATTATTGGATCAACAATTTTTTACCAAAGTATTAAACTGTGACATTGACACAATTCCATGATTTGAAATGCATGAAGAACCTTAAGTTTAGGAAATAATGGGTTTCGTTTCTCAATAGTGAATGCTTCTTTTTGGTGGGTGCTGGTGAACAGTGAAAACCAACAATTTTATTTGGTCTTCCTAAAGTCAGTGGACATGTTAGGTATAGCACAATGTGATTTGGCAATTTATCATTCGTAAATAAACCGTTTAGATTATATTTTTTTTATTCTCATAATTTCTTCTCTCATCATATTATATATGTATATATGGAGCAATTTGATTCGTTGTGATATCTCAAAATTAATTCAACTATATTCTTAAATACGTAATCCAGAACACTTTTAAGATTATAAAATCCTAAATTATTATATTTTAAATGACATAATCTAGAATATTTTATTACGAGAATTATATTTCAGATTATAATTATGTTTTGAATCCCTATTTATATTGTAAGTTATATAATTCAAAATCATATTCTATATTACATAATTTTATTTAAATTATAAAATCTGAAATTATATTTTAAATTACAGTTTAATCTAAATTACAATTTAGAAATATTATAACAAAGACTAATACAGAGGTGCTTTGTCAAAAAGTTGAAATTCCAATCTATATAAATAATACGATGTCTTAATTAATAAGAAACTTAAGTGAAAAATAGCTTATTATAATTCAAGTATAATTTTATTGACATTATTTCTTTACCCAATATAGTCACTACGGGTTTGAATTCATATTCCAATACTATATTAAAATACTAATCATTATTTGATGTTAATATATGCACATACTTAGCTACCCGAATTACCTTTAGATTCAATATTAATTTTGAATTGAAATTTTAACCAACTTTTGCGTTGAACAAAAAAAATACTAAACTTTACTCTTTTCTTAAATAAAATCATTTAAACACAAATTTCTTCTAAATTTATTTTAGCCAAAATCAAATTTTAAAATTAATTCAATTCCAAATAAATTTTACTAGTAGGTGATTGAATTCATTTTAAATGTGTTCATACCAAGCAAAAAGCATCTGACATAATTGATTTTTCTGTAATCTACTGTAGTGATTACATAAATTAGGTACTTTAATAGTTTCGGACATTTTATTGGTTAAGATTTCCTCTTAAGACTATGGTTGATTTGACAAATGCGTCAAACATCAACTGCAAAAATGTTAAGCATATCTGTATTTAATCAAAAGCAAACATAAATAGCACATTAAGAATTTTAAAAAACCCCATAAAAAAACAAAAGCAGCTCGAGAGTGTGGAATAGCATATAACCACAATACAAGACAAGTAATTTGAAACTTAGCATTATATGGTAGTATTTTACCCAGAATTACAATTTCATGAATGGAACAATTTACATAGTTTGTAACGAGATGGTCATGTCAAACAAAAGCAACGAAAATTCTAGAGCTATGCAGAAACAAATTTTATCAAAGAACTTGGTGAGGGGCAACACCCTGCAGGGCAGAAAAAGATAACACAGGAAACTAAACTCCAATAAGTCAGTTAGAATCCCTCACACCATGAAGGGTAGTGAAACGAAAGCCTTTCAACAAAAAAACTAAGAACAATGCAACCATTGAGAGACCAATCATTCACAAGCAGCACAAGGATTTAAATAAACATAAAGCAATGTAGAGAATTCGAATTTGCATGAAAAAAATAGAAAACATCATCATATTAAACCTCTAGTATGGATTAGAAGCACTTTTGAAAGGCAGGTGAAATGTTAAAAAATCCTAAGAAACTTTTAAATATAAAAGAGTCAGTAATCTAATATTCTCATTTAGCAGGCAGCAGCTCCCAGGGCCTTTTAAGACTCCAAACATGATAAATACGTAAAAAGGATTTGCAGCTAAAGGTGACTTAGAAACTAACTAGCCAACTGGAGATAAAAAAAATGAAGAGAAGACACTTTTTAGTATGATATTTTGGTTAGCTTATGTTTGTCATTGGGGCATGAGTTTAGTTAAATCATGCAGGTAGGTGGGTATATAATCTGGACATAAAGTGCCAATTCCCTTAATTTCTTGAAATTCAAAATCTCCCAGTAACAGATGATATTGAATCCATTCAGCTACTTTACAACCTCGTAAAGTTGCATTTTCCAATGATATAGCATAAGGGTAATTGGTCTTCCAGATATTACGAAACTGGAAGTGTAGAAAAATAGTTGCATTGCAAAAAGAAAAAGAAAAATTCCATGGGGGGCAAGTAAAGAATCTCAAGGAAAATTATGCAATGCTCCATTTGGATCTTGTACTTCCCCTCCGTACAAGATATCATGTTAAACACTCCAGCAACACAATATCAGTGCATCATGCTTTCTAGGATGTTACTATTTCCTAATCATTCCTTTATTTATTGCTGAAGTAGCGTGCTCATATTACTACTACCAATGGTAGCTCCACAAAGTGCAGCGTAGTTCATTCTTGTTCGTGATCATAGCACTGGCGAAAATATAATCAATCCAAAGAAATATATCTCTGTTGTGACGAAAAAAACCAACTTTATGACAGCAGGAAAAAATCCAATAATCCGTAATCAAAAAGTAATATCCAGGGCCTTGGTTCTTTCCAAATGTACAGGATATGGAGTGTAATCTTTCACATTTCCCACCCATTAGGGAACCTTAATACGAAGTTAAATTATACATCATATGCTCAGCACTTCTCTTTCCATCTCTAATCAACTTCAGCTTGCAGCACAGATTCAAGAACTAGGAGTTTGTCCATCGAGAGAAGACTTGAATTGGCTTGAATTGGCAATAACCCTTCAATTAGTGACATTCCCAAACCAGGCAATTACTTAGCAATGTTCAGCTCCAAATGGTAGGGCATCATATTGAGTATAAGCTCCAAATTCCACACCCTACAGCAGTCTTTTTGTTGTATTTAGATCTGTTCATAGACAAATTCACTAGTGACCAGGTGTTCCACCTTTTTCCAGTCATCCCTCGTGAAAAATATGTAGATGCCATTCGAGGATAGAGAAATCTCAGAGAAAATGAGATTTACATATTCTGGTGCTTCTGCGTGTACTAAACAAAATGCAATGGCAGCAAGTTAGAAAACTTACCTCAATAATAAGACCCAGAGCCACCTCCACCCATATAGCTGCTGCTACCACCACCCACACCTCTACCTGAATACATGGATGAATATGAACGGCCACCAACCTACAGCATCAACAACACACTAAAATATGAGAATCACACAGATGGATAAATATAAAACACACTTCTTCTAATTGAGAAAGACAAGAAACATTACATCACTTCCACGCGATACATAATCACCACCATAATTTGATGTGTACATACCACCATCACTACCACCAAAAGAACCTGACATGCAACACACAATAACAATGTAAGCACTTAACAATTGATGTTTAAGATAACACTTCAGATTATGCACAACAATATCCACCTCCACCATAACTCATGCCCTGCCGACTGCCATATGTCCCATGTAATTCTTGATTAGAAATCGAACTTCTGCTGCCACTATATCCCAGACTAGATCTTCCAAGTCTAACAATCAAAACGAGGGATATGTTACTAAAAAACACCAGAACTGAGGCAAGGAGAATGCAAGACAAGAACCTTGTTTAGATAAAAACTAACCTATCACCATAAGCATCTCCATACTGTGAAGCACTACCTCCATATTCATAATCTAAACGAGATCTTGATTGGCGGGCACCAGTATCATACCGTTGAGGAACATCATCCTAATGAGAAAATAATGTAAAGTGTTTCATTTATCAAAAAGAAAACTAAAATGACATTTAAAACATGGCATTACAATAAATGTATAGACTTCAGAAATAAAACTTACTATAGCAGTATAAGGACGTTTTGAGCCAACTATGGTTTCATAATCACGTGGGCGTCCTTCTCGATAACTTAGATGGGGAGGAGGATGCCTCTCAAATCTTTGGCCATAGCCATCATCAACATAACCTCTCTTTGGAGCAGCACGAGATGTACTTCTATGTAGCTCAGGGTAGTCAGAATCACGGGCAGGATAATCCCTATAAGATGTGTGCCTCTGAGAGGCTACCCTAGACCCATAATCTGCAGCAACTCTACCTCTTGGGGGTGGTAGATCCTCACGTCGACTGTAGTCTCTTTTCATGCCACTTTTTGAATATGCAGGAGCTAACAGGCAACAAAACAATATTATAGTATATTATTCATGAAGACAGCTAACAAGGGGAGGTCACACACACATATAGATAGATATTATATACCAGTCAATCTCCTGTCATAGGTTCTAGCTGGAGGAGCAACTGGCCTGGCTCTTTCTAGCATGGATGTGACAGGACGTCTACTTCTCACACTAACAGGTCTAACTGGTGGAGCACGATTTCCAATGCCTCTAACCACACGGGCAGGAGGATAACTACGTGGAGTGGGTCGACTCCGTGAAGGCCTTGGCAATCTTCCAGAATTGCGACCAGGACGAAAGTCCCCATGATTATTATGTTTCCCACGGCCTCTCTGAAGAGGTTTCGAAAGAGGCCTTGACAATCTAGCCCTAACTTTTGCCTGAAACAACAAAGAAGCATTATATAAAGCCACATCTTGCAAATGTACAATGTATTTAAAAGTCAAACTGACCTTTTTGTCACCTTCACCTAACCCTGCACTAGTAATGCTATCAGCACATTCCACAGCATCAGCATGTGTACTAAATGTAACAAATCCATAGTTCTTCCTGCGAGCAGCTGGCATGTTCCGAGCAAGCTCAATTTTTTCAATCTCTCCATATTTCTTGAGAAGATCCCGGACATAATCTTCATCCCATGATGGAGGTAGTGAATCAATAAATACAGTTTTAACCTGCAGTTACATACACATTATCAGTAACACCAAAAAAAAAATGACAATTAATCAACGAATTTAAGGTATTTCAAGTTATTAACAGCTAAACACCCATGACCATGAGAAGGATAGAATAGAAAGTATTCTTAAATATGCTAAAGCTTAACCTTGCCCATTCTCCAATGTAAATTGGATTAAGTTTGTGGGAAATTTTTAATCAAACAAGACAGTTAAGCCACGGTATTATTTTTATAAATCAGTAGAAAACTAAAGTCATAACCCTAAAATACCGTCAACCGAAAAACATCAAAGTACTACGTTGGAACTCAATGTAGATGTTATGCTTCAATAAGATCAAAGAACCATACTTTGCATTTCCTATGTAATGACCCATGGCAAAAGCAAGGAAATCTGAATCATAAAAATACCTGTGCCATAATTTCATCACCCAGATCAATGAAGGAGTCAGCAAAGGAAACCTTTGCAGGCTTATCAACTCCAAACACAACATCTCTCTTTTGCAATCGCCTGTAGGCTTCCTTAGCATCTGAACGAGATGAAAACTCCAAAAATGCAAATCCTCGGTTCATCCCCTCACTGGTATCATCTTCTACTAAAGTCAAATCCTCCACATTTTCTACTCCATAATGTTTCAGTTTCTCCTTCAACTGGCACCAGAAGTTGCATTTACCAGTTAGAATGTCAAGCCTCAAATGTGGCAAGAAATAATACAAGTAAGCATAACTCGGGTATCAGAGCTAGCAAGAAATAGACCAAGAGAAAAACTTACAGCTTCCTTTTTCCAAGTCTTGCATATGTTACCAAGGTAGAGAGTATCACTGTCCTGACTTGGAGTAACACCACACTGTTTACCATTAATCTGAAATTGGAGCAATAAAAACATGATTTAATATGCTAGCAATTCAAACCAGCTTTAACAACAATAAGATAAAAAATTACCACAGGATTTTTTAGCTCCACCACAGCTCTTTTCGCTTGCTCGACAGTTTCAAAACGCAAGAATGCAAATCCCTTGTTCCTTCTAGTCTGGGGATTTATCATCAGCCTGACTTCAGTAACTACCCCAACTTTGCTGAAAACCTTCTTCAGATCATGCTCAGTAGCATCCTTATCTAGTCCCCCCACAAATACTTCAAATTCCTTACGCTTTCGCCTCTCCTTTACAACTTCACGGTGTTCCTCTTCTTCCACATCAGGCACCTGCACATGCTCCTCACCAGCATGTTCTCCATCATCATCATCCTCAACTTCTTCATAAACATATTCAACTTCTTCATCACCTGTATCACCCTCTTCACCTATTATCTCATCAGGTTCTTCCTCTAGTTCATCTGCCTCATCCTGACCTTCATCTTGTTCAATTTCCTTCTCATCATAGTCAACACCACCATACTCCTCTGGTTCATACTCAGGATAATTATCCTCTAAATCTAAATGTTCACCTTTTTCATATTCATCTAAAGACTCCTTAACCTCCTCTTCATTGTCTGCCAAAAAATAAATATTTAAAACCCCAGTCAAATACACAACCCTTCTATCATCATATTAATTAATAAAATAAGGAAGTCCGTGTTTCACAATCCTCAGCATTCGTGGTCTAAATTATGTCCACCATTGCATAATACACAGCACTAATATGCATCAGGAAAGGAAAAAAAAATAAAACCCATATTCATTGCGTATCCATCCCATATAACAGCCTTCCATCTTAAGTTACACAATAAATACAAAAAGGAGCAACAAGAGTAGCACCATCCAATATACTCCATTAAGAATGTTTCTATAAATAGTACCACAGGTGCAGAACCCAAGGCTTTAAAAAACTGTCTGCAACCATAATCATGGCTGCCTCGTCAAGGTTCTTGGGCTCTCCACAATCTCACAATTGTCAACCACAGCGGTGGTCATCTTGGTCTGCAATTTTCCGCAATGCCAAGGATTGTGATGAAACAACGACCACCACTATATCTGCAATTTCCTACATACCAAGGATTGTAAGGAAACCACGACCGTCGACTGTGATGAAACCAACCACCACAACTATCTCCAATTTTCCCCAATGTCAAGGATTGCGAGGAAGCCACGACCATAACTACAACCTCCATTTAAAACCTTGGCAGGACCGAAATTCACACGACCCCCATCTTAAAGTCCATGTAAAAGTTTGAACTTTTGAGAAACCCCATGACATACCAAACTCAGAACAAACAACAAAGCCTTAAAATACATGTAACCCTCCAAAGATCCAAATAAAAAAATCTAAAAATATATAAATTAAAAAAGGGACTTACTTTCCACCTTAGCCGACCCATTTGGAGCTTCCGGAGGTTCTTGGTCCACATCAACGTGTTTCTCTTCCACTCCAACATCAGCAGCAGAATTTTGTGCATGATTTTTCTCCCCCACTTCCGCAGTTTCAGGCTCACGCTGGTTCTCAAGTGCAGCCTTCGAGGATCCTCTCGATGCCCTCTTCGCCGCGCCTCTCTTCACTACCCTCGGAGGCATTGTCGCAGAGTTATTGACGCAGATCGAGGAAACGATTCCCGAACCAAAAAGACCCAATTGAAAATAAAACCCTAATTTGCAGAAGAAGGAAGGAAGGGTTCCGAAAGTCGAAGACGAATGAAAATTGAAGTGAACCCAAATGTGGAATGTGAAAGAAATATAAGAAATTTGGAGACGAGGGAGACAAAGGAAAAGCACAGGGAGAGAGAGAGAGACAGGGAGAGAGAATCTAATAGGGATCAAAGGGAAACGCAAAACCCTTAGAAAGGAATAAGTGGATGTTACTTATTAATGTTTGGAACATATCATGGGAATTTTTTTATTTTATTTTAGTGAATGTTAATCAATAATATATAATAAATAAATATTTTTATATATAAAGTATATCTATAACAATATATATTGAGAATTCTATTCATAACTATCTTGGTGTGTATAATTTTATTTTATTTTTATAACAAAATATAATAAGAATCCTTTTTATAATTGTCTTTTTTACATAATTTTTTCTTGATTTTATTTTTTTAATATATTTTATTTTTAAAATTTCAAAATTTGATAAGATTCTCATTTATTTTTAAAGAATTTTGAGTTATCAATATTCATTGTATTTCTTTTTTTTATAAGTTTTTCTTTCTAACAACTTTAAAAAATATTTTAATTTTTCACTCTTTTGTTAATTTCCTTACTCTACCTTTAACTCCTTATTTTAACAAGATAAGGCACAATCTTTTTTAGAGATATTTTTTTAGAAAATAAGAATAATGCAACAACATAAAGAGATAATATATCTCGTCCGATTCACATATCCAATCTTACATATCAAAGAAAATAACTTACATATTCAATCAGTTACTCTCCATTCCAACATAATGTAAAATAATGAGTTATACCATACATAATTCATACCACAATCATTTCTGAAACTAGGTGAAGAGATGCTTAGGAAAATCGATGTCTCCTTGTATTGCTCATAGTTAAAGAAATTGAAGAGCCGAATGAGAGAAATTCAATTGTATCCCAAGTTTTAATACATATATTTTTTCCGAATTAGAGGTGGAAGTACATCTATTTTTTTGGAATAGAAGGTGGAAGAAGATTGAAGTGGTGAGAGATTTAGAAATTAAACTTCAATTAATTATTAAATTATTATTTCTGTTGTTTCGTGGCGTTGAATTCGTTTAGTTGCTTCTCTATGTTCGTGAGAATATTTGTATTAATGTATTAATTATACTTTAAATTTATGGTACATACTTTATATTTATATTTATATTTTGATATGAAATATTTTAAATTATTCATATTTTTAAAAGTAAATTCAATTAGCAAATAAAAGTTAAAGACAAATTCAAAAGATAAAAGATTAAGAATTTTGTTTAAAAATGGTTTTATTGAAAACAAAGTTTATAAACTTTTATTCAAAGAATTACCCCAAAATTGTGAAATAATTATTTTAATTTATATGTATAACTATTTTTTACATAATTTATTAAATTATATTTTATAATTGTGCTGTTAAATATAAAATATTATTTAGTGAGCGTTGTGCACATATACGGACCATTAACCGAACGATAAAACTAAAACATGAAACTTAGTTAAGCAAAATAACTTTTGTTATTTTCAATCTCATTATTATTGTTGTATCATTCCATAAAAGCAAATAAAATAAAATATCAGGAATGTTTTATAGGGAGAAATTTAATTAAAAGAGACAAAGAAGAAGATAAAACAAGACATAAATTAGGTACGAGGATATGAGATAAATTAATTTAAAAAAAAAATTAAGATACTAAAACTTGAGACAGATAAGATTTATGGAAAACAAATATTTGAATATGAGATAAATTAAACTCAAAAGATAAAAACACTAAAATATGAAATGAATTAGAGCTAAAGAAAAAGAAAATTAGGTCAAAAGATACAAAAACATTATAAATAAGATAACTTATGAAAAAAATATTAAAAAAAATTATATATGACAAAATATATAAAGACACGCAATTTTGAAAACTATGATAAATAAAATATAAGCAAACCTTACACTTTCACGTTAAAAAAAAAAATAAAAGAAGATTTTTTATCGAGAAGATAACAACTTCATTTTTTTCAATAAACTACAATTTATACCAAAAGTCACTTCCTATACTCAACAAACCATTTCTTAGATCACACAAAAACATGAAAACAACAGAAAAAACATAGCTGAATTTTACCACACTTTTTTTTTTCAGAAACAAAGTTTGATGAAATAAACAAAGTGAATTTCTTTGTACTTTGTGTATGGAGAATTTTGATTATAAGAAAAACAAGTTTGTATTAGTATTACTTTGACAACATTGTATAGAATGAGGTGGTGAGATCTTAACAAGGTTGAATGTAAGATGTAGATTATTAAACATTTTAGGTTAATGCTTGAGAAGTTGGGTGTTACAAGAACCCTAAACTATAACTTAATTATCAAAATAATAAACTAGTTTCCTGATAATAAACTTAGTTAATAAATAGTATTCAATTAATTACCTCAACTTAAACAACTAACATGATTAAGACTACAAATAATATTTGCCTGACATAAGTTGGTAGTGTTACCACTTCAGAGTAACAAGCATGGATTATCAAATAATATTTTTAAGATAAACTAGATCTCTTTATAAGGCCCTTGTGGGAGAAGACAGTTTTGTATTCAACCTTGAGCAATCTTAAAACATATTGACTCACAGAATCATATTCAGCATAACTGAAAACCATCACCTGCAAACAAAGTTCGGATTAGAAGATGTGTATTCATTTATACTTTAAAACAGGTAAAGCACTTCTGATTTCACTCAAATCAAGATAGGATAATTAGTTCTAAATTCATCATTAATGTGTTGCATTCCTTGTGTTTTCCATTAGAAGTTTCTGGTTTTTTAAAACCTCATTTCGATGTTTACATAAGTTTGATAACAATGTTTAATTGAAGTTTAAGGATAACTTATACAACTGATTGACTCTAAAGCTCAATTTTGATTTTGTCTTTATCAATGGATATTTCATGTAGTACATAAAATCTTTGCCTTTAGACCCTCTAAAAATGCCTTTAAGAACATGCTTTCACAATAAGATGTTAAATCACATACTTCTTCACAGTATGCAGGTTATAATTTTAGTAAAAAATCAACAAAGAAAAAGGAACCTTAACTAGCTGGAGAAACATAGACATAAATGAATATATAGTGAAAAACAAAGCATTTCTTACCATTATTCACGAAATGGCGTGAGATCAATTTTGAACTGTTGCTTCCCTTTGCTTACCTTCTACAAGATATCAAATTGAAGTTAGCCGAATTCATGTTCAAAACTACAAAGCAGCTTATTGTTTTAATTTTTAACTCTAACCCAACTGGAACCAGATTAAGATTGTTTCACCACCTCTACTTACATACCAGCACAGGGTACAAAGGGTTGAACGTTAAAGGAAACATTTTTCTTTATAATGTACTCTTCTTTTCTATCATATATATAAAATATACGTCAGCTGAGCTAGGATCTCTGACTTTTCATCACATCCAAATTCAAGTAAGAGATTAAATCCTTTCCATGAGAAAGTTGAATTTGCGGGTAATGTTAAGTTTTATTTCTCTAGTAAAGATTGAAGTCAAAAGGAGTTTATTTTCAAATTTTCCCTTGCACTCTAATATAAGGACCAATCACATTAAGTCCATGAAATTTCTATACCGAGAAAACTGAGAAGCTCAATCCTTTTAATTATTTGTAAAATCTTCTGATCTTCAAGGCTAACTTAGGATTCACACAAGAGAGTTACAAATTCAGCTTGTTGAACATCTAACTTATAATAAAAAACAGATTCAATATCAACCCTGCTCTCTCTTTTTCTTATAGGTCAATCACCAATGATCTCATAGCCAGAAACCTAACCTTCTTGACACACCAATCTCATCAACCAACCTCCCAATCACAGAACAGAATAGTATGAGTTGGAAACGTATCCTAAAAGTGTATTTATTATCATCTTTGTTGGCAATATATTTAATAACAAACAAGATTTTATATACTTACAATAAGATATTTCCTAGGCCCTAGAAGTATGAAGACTCGTCCCAATTGCCTATTTAGAGGTATATCATGCAACTAAGAATCATAAATTTCATGTAATAACTTACAGCAATAGCTACAAGCTCCTCAAGTAGCTCCTTCAAATGGCGCAAAGGCTGTCAAATAAGAGGATTTTGAACATAGTTCATTAAGTGCCCTATTTGAAAAAAAAATCACAGGGAACATCCAAAGGAAAACAAATGTTGAGGAAATTATGTTCATTAATCTGGATAACTCCAATAAGCAACAACTCACCCACTGTGTTGGTCCATCAACAGGAGCATTCAGTGGATCATCATGCACCTGAAAGCCCAAGAAAGCTTTTAGAAGCTCAGTGATAGACAAAACTAAACACATAAAGATACTCTTTGAATAGAAGATCTTGGAATCGCAAGTGATAATTATATAGCTGAAATTTTACTCTAAAATACCTTCTTTTATAGAATACTACTAAATTATAAATGACATTGGCTATTCTCTGTACCTCCATGAAAATCCCATCCACTCCAACGGCAACTGCTGTCCTTGCAATGCAAGGAATTAGTTCTCGAAGACCTCCACTTGCAACACCTCCCCCATCCAACTATACATGAAAGCAGAATCTTAATCCAACCAAACTGGTGTAAGATTTGGAAAGGTCATTTCAGAATGTCAAATGAAAAGCTTCAACTACAGAAGTCAGATATTAAAGTTCACTTCAAAAATAAAAACATATGGTAGACGCCAATATAAACATTCTAATGCAGCATAGCATTAAGGTTTATACAACAAATCCACAGAGAGTGAAAATCTCAATGGTCAAAGATTCTAAATGATTCTCAGATCCTCATAAATCAGCAAACCATAGAAGCAATGCTTGAACTTTTGGCGTTGTAAATCTGAAAACTGTGATCTGTAATTCTCCCAGGGAAATTAATCAAGTGACATTTGGCCTATGCTATATTCACGTACCAACATGCCTAATGCAAATATATAAAAGAGACAGTTGAAATTGAGATAATTAATGTGAAAGAGAAAGGGAGAAAAAAACTTGTTAATGGTTGACAGAAGATTAATGTGTTGTGTTTTAAAATACAAACTGCAACAACCCTACTTGTATAGTTTTACTAGTAATCAGGTTACGTTCTAGTGTAGTAGCAAACTAATATAAGCCTATAGCCCAATAAGACTGCTAACATAATAAGACTTGGAAAGTAAACTAACAATTCAAATATTCTAACAGATAATGTCAACACCAATACTACAGCAGTAAGGTTTATCCCTCTATTTTATGTTGCTTAAAATGTTGCAAGCTAAAATAGTATCACATGAAATATACAGTTCAAAATGAAGTTAATATCAAACAAATATGGGAGTCAACGATAGTATACCTTCTTTCCAGCAGGCTGTTGTAGAGAATGTGTTATATCAGCTACCTGAGACAAACACCAATATCAAATGTTTGGGTTTTCCAAGAACCAAACAGCATTAGAGATAGGTGCAAGAAACTTCACCATGAGGAAATTTATATCAATGCAAAAAACAGCGTAAAAGAATAGTTCTTTGTAATAAGGGAATAGTAAAGAATTAAATTAAGTCTCACTCTTATAAATACTAAAATAAATGCATGCACTCCGGTTTACTTCTTTTTTAATTCATCAATTGAGTAAATAAATAATATATTAATTTGAGATTGCAAAAAAAAAATGAAATGTTAATATACCTCTTTGACTAAAAGATCAACAAAAAATGAATTAGGTCCTCTAAACCACGCCAGAATCAATTCTTTGAATTTTAAATTCAAAATCAAATACTCTAGTTCTAGTTTTTTAAGGATATTACTAAAGACTATTGATGAAAGTCGTCTACATATTAAAACTTGGATAATATATCTCCAGCCGAAGAAAAAAATATTTTCAGGAACTATGGATTCAACCTTATCCTAAGTCAATGTGAGTTGCAGAGAAAGGAGAGATGCGAGCATGAGAGAAAATGTCCATAGGGATTGAAGCAACATTTTCCATATGAAAAGTTGTGTATCAGGTTGATTGTGTTAACAGGGATTTGTCATTCAATCAAGTAAAATATTTTCATCAAATAAATGATTGGGACAATGCCCTTCTCCACTTTAACCTTTCATTCAATAAGAAAGGATATAAATATTCAAATAATTTATCCTAAAACATACTATAAAAGAAAGGTTTACTTACAATGGGACAATTAGCTTCTCTCATCCACTCAAAGTTACGTGGATCAACAATCAAATCATCTGCATGAAAAAAGGAAAAGATTTTAATCAACTCTAGGTTTTGTAAAGAAAAATGCATAAGACAACTCATTTCATGATTGCTTTTCTAAGGCAATATTATACATCATATACACATTAAAAGTTTTGATTAAAATGAGAGGCCAAGAAGGTGGATAACAGATTAATAAAACATAATTGAGATTTCGATTTTAAATTAGACAAGTAAAAGAACACAAGACTACTATGAAAATACAACAGGTGGGCATATAGCGATAACTAGCATCACTTGATAGGATTTTCTTGGTGAAATCACATCTTGCAGTACAGCAAAATGCTCTAGAAATGAAGCATTAGAGAATGAAAGGAAAAACAATAATCTTCTCCACAAAAAAAGCAATCAATCATCAATTATTGAAAGATTCTTGCAAGATTCACATAATTCAGAAACATACAGAAAACATCAAAATAGTTGTTATCTACTCACTGTATCCAAACATTGTTCCTCTCTCACAAACCATGACATTAGGATTTCCAGCTAACCGAACCTTTTCAGCTGAATTTGCCATGACCTATAGACATGAAAACAATGAAACAATAATGGTAAAAATCAGGAGACACTAATTCCGAGGCTTAAGTTAAGTCATTGCTAACTATTGAAATTGTAACTCATAAACTTGGATAGTATACTAACAGAAGGAGCACAGAACTGGCCCTTCTTAATGTTGATAATTTTCCCAGTTTTGGCTGCTGCAACTAGAAGATCTGTCTGTCATTAGAAGCAAAATGAATGAAACAAGTAAAGTTGACACATCAAATAAATTTCAACCGCCAATGGTAATGGATATTGAATTGAATGCAGTAACTATTTACTTGGCGACACAAGAATGCAGGAATCTGAATGATATCTGCAACTCTGCCAACTGCTTCACACTGGCAAAAAATATATGTGTCCAATGTAGATTATGAGTCAGAATCTAACATATTAAATACCACACACCATTCACAATTATAAACTGGAAGAATAAATTTGATAATTCAATATGATAATATTAAAAAATTATTAATAATAAAGGTGCTAACCATTTTAGTTTTCAAATTTAGATGCGTACAACAAATTGTTAAGGAAAATATCAGTGATAATAAGAGAGCCAAGAACAAGATATAGTTTCATACCAATGAAAGATCCAAGCAAAATGTTTTTCAAGTTACTGTCTCTACATATACTGATTACACAAGGGGAAAGAACATACAAGAATTTACACACGGTATTCATGATGCTCACATTCCATTCAGCAAAGCACTTAAGAGCTTTGTTTGCTATTTTCTTATTTCAGCACTAACAAACATATAATGATGTCCTTTTGAAACAACATATAATTAAAATCAACTAGTCTGATCGGTATGCCAAAAAATGTTAATACTATATATGATCCTCAACCCTACAAGAAGGCCATGAAATATGAATTCAATAAAACTAGATACTTTACCTGGATGGTCTCATGCACATCTGTCACTATAGGGATGTCATAAGCTATTTTAACCTTCTCGAGTATCTGAGAATAAAACAGAAAAATAAGAAAAGGAAAACATTCAACTAGGATAAAATAGCTCTATCCAGCACAAATACTATGATTTAGACAACGCAACTTACATTTTAAACAAACACACTAAATGTCTACTACTGTACCAGTGCCCGTGTCAATGGCTATATAGGTCATAAATAATTCCTTCCTAAGATTTCTGTACAAGTACAACTCCCACATACTACAAAGATGACTTCAAATTTGACTAGTACCAGTACAGTATCTTTTTCTTTTGGCACTGCAAGGTGACATCACTGCTAATTCAGAACCTTGAAAGTCCTTACAAGGAACCTAGAAAGATGACATTTCTCAAGGCCCTGCAACAAAGTGCACAGATGCTACCTCCAACTCTGACAACATTTAACTCCAGAATCTCGAGGATAGGTGGAACCAGAAAAAATATAAAGGACCGTGTTAAAATCATTAGCAAGATATGTGGCTAAAGTACCCCTTACTATGATATGGAAACTAAACACCCCTGCCTCTCAAGATATCTTTTGGGGCTAGTTTAGGATAAGACAATTTTAGATTACTCATGTAACTGAAGTCATGCAAAATTTACACTGATCTAATATAATATAGTCTCATGTTATTGGACAATTACAACACCTAGAATCCTCAATATACCAACCACAAGGATATTATCATAACAGAATAGCAGAAATATTGACCTTCAATCCCTCAACCATCCCCGGGCCACGAAATGATTTTGATGATGTTCGGTTAGCTTTGTCAAAGCTTGACTTGAAAACCAAAGGTATTCCAACTCTGAAAGACACATATTCTTGTTAGCCATCAACAATTAATATCACATCTACTAATCATTTTTATTCACGATTTTAGCTTTGACAATTCTGTGTAAGTTGCTGCACCATCAGGAAACTATGTGTTTACCATGTTACTATAAGAGTTTGAGTTTTCAATTAGTTGTTACCATATCATACCATACTTTAACAGCAAATCACACTCATACCCTCGAGAGATTTCGTTTAATTCCCTCTTTTATCTTACACGACCCTCTAATTGTTTGAAATATATTACATCACACCCCTGATACCCAAAAAACATATTTTAGTGTGTATCCCTATAAGAGGATAGTTGTAAACGTTAAAAGAAACAAGGGATCATGCGCAAGCTAAATAAATCTTAGGCAGTGTTACACTAATTTGCTCTTACTTTAAATATTAGGAAAGAGAAAATATATAACTTCATACTGAAGACAAAATAGAAGTTGGCTTCAAACCAAGGAGTATTACTCCAGTATCCATCTTTTTCTCGTGAATATGAAACATCAAAGATGATTTGCCAAAAAATCTAATTTATTGTAAAATCAACACCTAATAAGTGTTTGACAATTCATACAGCTACAGTAGCAGTTCCCTAAGGGATTTCCACCAAATGGCATTTATTTTCCTATAGACAGAAACACATTAATCATAAATAAAGATAACTACATACTCAGATGCAATGCTTTTGAGGTGCTTAGCCATCCGCAGAATGTGATCCTCTGATTCAATCACATTAGGTCCCGCTAGCAGGAAGAACGGGTCTGCACCCTGGTGAGATTCAAAGAAACACAACCCATCAAAAAAATTCAAAAAAAATTGCACCCATGACCCAGAAAAATTCAAAGTCTAGAGACTCATAATCAGCGAGAAAAGACGAACCTTGAGGTGGCTAAACAGCAATGGCGAATCCATTTTGCAGAAAATGAAGCTGCAGAGTGGGGAAGTAAGAAAAGATGCAGTAATTCAGCACGCCATTGTCAATGTTTGAGAAGTAACGAAAGTTTGTGGGACTTTTGAAACGCGTGAGAAGTGAGAGTGAAAGAGTAAGAGAGATCTGAAGAGAGAAACCACGTTACTTGTACCTTGTTCTCTTCAATTCATATCAGCAAACAATAAAATTAATTAAATTATGAGAGTAATTAAATTCATAAATTAATTAAATTATGGTACAACGAATCACTCCTAAATATTACTCTCTAGTCTCAGTTATTATGAGAGTAATGTTTAGTTCACCACCATTTTGGGAATATTTACAGTGATTTCAATTTTTATGAAATATTATACATACAATTAAAATAAAAATTAATGTTTTCTTCTTTAAAATTTAATATTGTTATTTTTCGTTTTTGTAAAAGAAATTGATCATTTCTTTGAGTTTATTTTTTTTAGAAAGTAATCATAATAATGTATATGGTGTATGAGAGTATAAAGTATTTAAATAATGTGCCAATCTTTCAAGCAAAATCTGAGAAATATTGAAAGAAAGGTTAGATTAAAAAGTTTATTAAATTTTACATTTTCCATTTTTACATTTAAATTTATGTATTACATTAAGACTTAATTATTTTTTGTGTTTATAAATATGTCCTTTTCTTTTTTTTTAGTTCACGTAAATTTTTACTTTTGATTCTGTAACTTTTTATTTATTTTCAGTTCAGTAAAAATATTTATTTTTTGCTTCCTTATTGTTATGATGATGTGGTAGTGCTGACATGGCACATGCTTATGTTAGCATAATGTCTTTTTTTTAAAAGAAAATATTTATAAATTATAGGGAATAAAAACTTAAATAAATCAATAAAATATTTAAAAGTGACTTTTAAAATAGTTATTGTAACAACACATTTTTTTTATACTATCACTACAAATTATTTCTGTATTGACTTTTAAAGTAGTTAACAATTTAAGAATTGAATAAGAGTATATTACAGTGAGAGATGAATGATTAAATTATTATACCAATATAACTCCTACAAAGTAGTATACTATTCAAACAATTTTAATTCAATAACTTATTTTGAAAACTCATTAATAAATTAAAAGTATTTTAACTTGAATTATGTCTAAAACAATTATATTAACTTAAAATTATCACAATAAAAAAATTATTAAATAAAAATTAATTTTAAAAACAAAAGATAATATAAATAGTTGTTATATTGATTAAATTAAATAATATTTTAGAAACAAGAAAAATTATTGTTATCTAAATTAGTTTTTATTATTAATAAATAATTTTTAAATTGATATCTAATAAGTTATCAATGTTCTAGCTACCAACTCTAAAATCTAAATAATTAATAATTAAAATATTAATAATTAATTAAATATAAATTTAAAAATTATTTATTAATAATAAAAACTAATTTATATATATATATTAATTTTTAAGATAATATCTAATTTAATTCATATAACAATTAATTATTTTTAAATTATTTTTATTTTAAAATTAGTTTTCTTTTAATGATTTTCTTTTAATGTTTAACAGTGACATATATATATATATATATATCTTTTAAAATGCAAACACATTTGAATCATTTTAAAGATATATCTTTTATCTTGTCCTTGGTTTTTCTGTGTATCTTTGAAGACTATTATCATTTATAATTTGCTAAGCTCAAGCTGAACGAATCCACCATTCCTTTTTCCAGAATATGGCGTTGCTTACTAGAAGTTTCATTAGCTGGCTTGAGCTAGATTTGAGTCATTGGATATATAATAGAGGTATACATATGATTCTACTTTATCACCACATGATGCATTACTTTACAACAAATGCTGACAGCATATATTCGCTTATGCAGATTTTCTGCCACTGGCAAAACATTTCAAAGGAAAACTTTAACTTTGATTTTCCTGATCAAATTATTCAGATATTTTTGTCATTGTTATGTTCACTAGAGAGGCTCTGAGTTACTATAATTTAACCATTAGATACGGTTGAAAGTCAAACTATGTAACCAAGGTGATTCATAACTGTATCATCATTTCAAATCCCTTTAACATAGTTCATAAATTGAGAGAGCATTCATGGAAGTGATTTCCAACACGCTAACTAGCAATGGCTTTAGTATCCAAATACAAAGCATGCAAGATGACAGCATTACTGACATGTCATAAGGTGTGATTGTAAAAATGTTGAATGTGTTAAGCTTAAATCCATCAAATTTCTCCAATCACATTTGTTTTCTTAATAAATGTGAAACAGATTCTTAAATGTCTCACCAAACACATACTCATCATCACATGACTGGTTATTGCAACATCACAGCAGTACAGCTAATAGAAAACTTTAACCATAGTTTATTTAAAGAAAACATTCCATCTCAACATGAACTACTTTCTACCATTTATTTGTAGCCCCACAGCACTATCCACTACATTTTTGTAGCCAATAAAAGGGAAAAGGCAACAAATATGATCAAACTAGCCGCTGTAATGTACAACAAATTCTAGTTAGCTATATAAACAAATGAGCAAATTACGATTTAAGCCAAAGAATCATGATGAGTTTAAATTACTTTCTACAGGACTATTAAACAATGTTTGGAGAGTGGGAGCCTCATGCCAGGAATCAACCTGCAGTGGCAATTAGGCCCGTGAGAATCAAGCAACAATTTTTTGAGGCAGTACTTTGAATCTGTGTCATAGTCTCTGTCTGGCAATTGCATTTATAAGAGTTGCCAATCATCCTCATTGGCTCCTGTATCGTTATCGTGGTCGGTGCCAAGGAAAATGTCCTCTTCGAATCCAGTGTTGTCACCTGACACATCATTACTAGAGACTTGCTTTGAGAAACTCCGAGACTGAGCTACAGTGAATAATGGTGCACCATTTGATTCTTCTGCAAGTTTGGAAGCTTGGGAGCAGAAATCATCAAAATCATCTGCCAACCACCATTGATGAAGAGAAAGCTTACATACTAGCCATAGTTATTGAACTCAAGAAATAGCCAAAGCAACTAGCAAACCTTTGTCTCGGCAGTAAAATCCAATAGCCAAGGATGGATCAATTGAATCCAGGGGTATGTGCCTCATAACACTGATAAAAGTTTTGAGAAACTTAGACAATCCAGAAAGAACGAATTGTAGTAAACAGAATCAAATAAAATCAATCAATGTTCATATAAAGCCTACTTGCAATGGTACGATGAAGTACTAATAAGCTCCTGAGTATCCCCACTGATATTAACTACCTGAAAACCATTTAAGACGTACTTAGTGAACTATTAATGCTTCAACAACCCGATAACAGCCTAAACACTGTATGATTGAAGTCATGCTTAAACAGGAAAAAAAAACAAATAGGATTTCATTTCCTCCCAACAACTAGGTTATCATGGATCCATCTGTTTGCAAACTTTTTTTCCTTTTAGTGATTACCAGATATTTTTTATAATTGTTTCAAACTCAAGATCGGCAAAGATAGCCGTATTTCCTCTAAACACCAAAAACCGTCTCAAGCTCTGCCAAACTCCAAATATGGGTATACCTACATCATTAACTGAGTTCTCCTAGCCTTTTCCTATATTATAGTCAACAATTTGTAACCAAAAGTTCAAGATCCCATTGTTGGCTACCCGATAACAAATTCAAAATCACAATATGGCACAATAACTAACAAATCATGCATGATTTTAATCCTGCAAAACATTCAGGCAGACCATTGTTTTAAACTTATATACATGTATTTGCATACACAGATAATTCTACTATATAGTTAAAAGCCAAATGATGGTATGTGGTAGTCATTGCCAAGGATGAAGTGCCAACAAAAATTTAGAAAAAAAGACACATCTTAAGAAATCAGAATATCTTTTTAGTGGAAAAGAAAGCATTTATTATATCAATACACAAAAACATTTGATACTAGTTTTTTTTTCAGTAATTGACAGCAGATTTGGAATCAAGATGGAGCATAGCGTGCCTGTAAATTATACATTCAATAAGTTAATTCATATATAAGAAATGGGACACAATTTTCACAATCTCAAAAGTATGAGGTGCAAAAGGCATAATTTTTATACTTTCTTACCGACTGAACATCATGTGGATCAAGGTAGAATGCCTTTTCACTCTGAACACCAATAATGTATGTTGATGCGCCTGGTTTGCCACCCATGATGCCGAGGCTTTGGGGAAATTTAAAAGTCGAGTGCAATAATGGAATATACCTGACAATAGCTTATACATGCAACTATCAGTGATTGCATTACAGTAAAAATCGAAATTTTAAAAACTTCATGTCCCAAACATATAGCATATATTACCTATGATTATGAGACTACAAACACCTATTACACCTAATTATTATCTCTATTGGGTACTAAATCATTAGAAAGACAGAGACAATAATCATCTGAGTTACATCACTGTGCGAAATGGCTTAAGTTTGAGCAAACAATGGTTTTCACCGGGCTAGTGATGAATAATTACTAGTCTATCTAAGTGATCAAGTTTGTCCATAACAATTGTAAGTCAATAGTATAACAACAGGGTTGAGGGAAAGGAAATGTAGCTTTGCACAATTTTGACATATACTCAACAGTAAATATTATGCAATTTATTATGTTTTTAATTGCCTTATCTGATTTACAATAGACATTGCAAAATTTGAGAGAAGGGATAAGTATACTGAGACTAAGTAAGCTGCACAGCAGTTGTATCTTTAGGTAGTTATGGATCTGAAATTATTACTTTTGTCATTTTTGTGTAGTATTATATCTTTATAAAGTTATGTAGTCAGTTATGTAAACAGAATGGTGTGTTGAATGATGCTTTATGTGTACGGGGCTTGAGGGTGGTTATTCATTGGATACTTTTTATGAATTTCTGAATGCGGGAGACTCCTTGTTAATGGGAAACAGTGTGTATATACTTCAGTAAAAAATACATAATTCAGTCTGCTTACTAACTTCTAAAAACCAGATTTTTCCAGTGAAATATACATAACTCAGTCTGCTTACTCTTGACTTTAACAATTTAAGAATTAAAATAAAGTAAACATTCTTTATGAATTGTCATTTACTCCTATTAGTAAAAGAAACCAAATAGGCAGAGAACATTTCTATTAAACAAATACAATGATACTACTAGGCTCAATTGTGAATCACTTAAATGGTACCAATGAACCTTGAGAGTGTAACACACCTTGGATTGACTTTATCAAGTCCAAGAACCAAAGGAACCAACAAAAGTAGAGGTGTCCAAGCAGCTAGGCCCCTTGAAAACTCAGAACAGTGTTTGAAGGCATCTTCAATGCAGAAAACCGGTGCTCCACCACGTTCCCCATCCTCATCTCCAGAAACAACATAAATAGCCATTGGAAGTGGTGGTTCTCCAAGGTCATTTTTCTCCCTCTGGATACGGGCAAGAACTTCCCATGTGCGACACATGGCATATGGTCCCACCCATGACCCAACAGCAAGGCCATAACCTTTACCAGCTTGAAGAAGATTGTGGATAGAAAAGGCAGAAGCCTCTGAATCACCAAAAAGTTGCAAGATTTTTAAATATTCTTTATCCACTGGCTGCAAATTAAAGAAATAAAAAAATACAACAATGAGTCAACCCAAGGGCAATATATCTCAAGGAAAAACAAGACATGCAAAAAGATAAACAAAAGAAGGATAGAGGAGAAAAAAAAGTCTCAATTACTGAAACAAAACATTGCATATCAATCACCTGACCTTATCAACAGTTTTTCTCCACGATCTACCTAATTTATGAAAAACTAATGCCTGCACACCACAAGAAAGCCACATTAGTTGCTTCATTTTGAAATAGAACAAAAACAGGACGAAAGAGGACAGAGATTATAAGAAGGTACCGTATTACAATTCTAATGTCAAAAGCAATTATTAAATTGAAGGCATAATACCTGAGCAACAAGCATCTGACTGCTTCGAAGCATACAGCCCCAATTAACATCACTAGTATACTTTGAATCTCCAATAGCATCAAAGCCTATAGAGTATGCATATTAAAATTTGTTAGTCTAATATCTATTATCTAAATATGTTCCAGAAAATAAAAGTAGCACATATTCATCAGACCTTTCCGGTACGTAACTAGGATTTTTGAGGAAAAATCTTGCTCAAACGATGCCAATCCATTACTAGTATCTACACCTCCAGATGATTCTTGCTGTGAAATCTTATGACAGACACCTAGAAGCCATATATCACCGTCAGAACTTGAAATGTCAGTCCTGCTTGATCCTAGTACACGCTCATGAAATCTCCTCATTGAACCACTGGTTACAACTTTCCTCACAGCAGCTGCCCACCCACTACTTCGAGAATGAACTGCTTTCTTTTCAGAAGCCGATGATTCACTAAATGATTCAGCCACTGAAAAACCAGATGTAAAGATGCTTGACCATAAGGAAACCTTGGGAAACTTACTGTCACTAGACCCTGCTTTTAAATAAGCAGGCACCTGAGTACAATCTACAGTCTCGGTTGAGCTTTTAGAAGTACATTTCGAAGCAACAATCCTTTCACATAAACTCTTCAATACCATTATGAAGCTGAAGAAAATACGAGAATTGGCTCATAGAAGCAAACCAAGTTTGTGCCAATATCTGCCAGTAGAAAGGTAAATAATGAAATAAAGAAGCCGTAAAAACACATGCTCATTACTATGCGCTGACAAAACTTGAAAGATACACCAAAAAACATAAAAAGAAAAACAGTTTTTTCTTAAGCTAAGACATTCCGTAGCTAGCCAACAAAGACATGATAATCTGCATTTCAGACTTCTACAATTTCACAAAGGGATGATTGAGGAACAGCCGATACAGGTTGGGTCAAATGGTTAAAGTGATGCAAATAAAGCTTTATTTCCATTAGTAGATAAGAAGAAATGTATTCCAGTCGATGAATAAAGAAAGAAAGCTAGAAAGAATCAAAGCAAGGAATCAAGAAAGAAAACAGACAACAATAATAAGAATAATAACCTATGGTGCCCTCTACCAAGCACCACAAATATCTATCCACGACTTCTTCATTCCCCTAATCAAAATAATAAGAAGAAGAAATTTTGATGTAAAGTTAAGTGCCCCAAATCCACATAACCATCTTAAATACAAGAGAGAGAGAGAGAAAATCACACAAACAAGAAATCGAAGCCAAGAATAAATAATATCATTACACATGCTGAAGTTTCCCCAGAGCTTCACATATATTGGATAATTCATACGAAACTATGCATCAACCACGTAGATTCCGACGAGAAAAATGTATAAAGCCAAGCCAAACAACACGAAACAAAACCCAGAATGGAATTTTGCTGAGAGACCCAATTCGAATGGGTTTCAGGGCATTCAATCAAAGGCTCAGGGAAGAAACTAAAGCAGTTGTACCAAGAAAAAAACGAATCTGTGGGATAAAAAATAGATTTTTTTTTAATTTGTGTCCAATGGGAATTCGAAGAAAACAAGGTACAAAAAACAGAGGGAATAGGTAACTCACAAATTTAAGGTTGTTGGTGAGCGAGGACGGCGATATGATAAAAAACGGTGGCAGAATTCCGATCCTAAACTCTCAGCTACGAGACTTGGTTCGGGACTCTACTTCCTCTTTCTCTCTCTCAAGCTCTTAGGTATGTTTCTTCTTTTATTTTTATTTTTATTTTTTTTCATAAATTTTAGGTATGTTCCTCACACTATTATTAAAACAACACAAGTCTCAAACTATACCAAACAACATTTACAAAACAAAATTAAGTTTATTTTGCTAAAAAGGAAAACAAGGGTCAATAAATTTTCTGTTTTTTTTAATCTTTTTGCTAAATGAATTTTCTGTTTTTATTTTATTTTATTTTGAAATTTATAATTTATAATCCTTTTTTATTTAAATAAGTTTGTCTTTCACAAAAATCAATACTCCAGTTGAATTAAGATATTAATCAATGATACATCATCATTTAATTAGTAATGAGTGGGAATAAATGGAGATTCTTTGGGAGGATGAGTAATTCTTCCTTAAGAAGAAGACAATAAATTTTTCTTATGTCATGATAACTTGTATGATGTATAATTGTAAAAGATGGTTATGTAGAATGAATGCGTGAAAGCTTTAAGCTTTATCCTTAACCTTTTCTTAAGGAAAACAAAAATCTATTTGATGGGATAAATGTTTATCTTTTGTATAACTAAAACTCAAATTACAACAATATAATACTTTGAAAAATATTTTGTTTTTAAAAAAATCTTGGATAAAATTTTGTTTTAAATAAATATTCAATATTTATAACAAAAATTAAAGAAATAATATTCGAAAGAAACCAGTCTAAGTACTTTTACTATTTAAAGAGAATAATAATATATACTGTTTACAAAAGTTGCAGATTTTTTAATTACCATTTTTAAATTTAAAACTCAAAATAAGGGATTAGAATAATTTTCTCTTGGATTTTTTTAGATATATAGAATGAAATCTTTCTTTAAAATGATGAATCTGTTTTACATTTTTACTTTTATATTATTTTATATTTTTTAGACACTACTAACTGCGCAACACACTTTTTTTTTTTTACTTCTTATAATTTTCTTTTGAAATTTTCTTCTTTTTCATTATTTTAAAATATTTTATTATTTTAAAAAAATAGTTAATAAAATTAAGTGTTGATAATTAACACAATTGTAAATAGAAAGTTCAAATAAACAAAACTTTGGTCTTTGTAAACCATTCTAATTTTAGAATTATTACTGTTTTGTAAATTTAGTCTTCTCAACATCTTATATTTTTGTTAATACGATTAGATCATAATAAAACACATATATTTTCTTGAATTTTGTATTTATCATCATCACCCAAGATACAATATCACCTCAATTATTCATACATCACTCATTAAGGACCATGTGACCTCTCATGTAGAGTCAAACCTTGTATACATATATACTAACACATATACATGCATATAAATGATTCATCTAATATCCACTACCTATAAGGATCACCTAAAAAGGACATATGACATACATACATCATGTTACGCATCTCACCATTGACCTTTTTAGAGTATATGTGTAATTATTCTTACCTTTTATACATCATATCGTCACTAGATGCATAAAAACATATTTAAAATACAATAACATTGTCATAACTTTGTACATTTTACTTGAACGGATTTTTCTCACTTAAATGTTATTCTTGCTCTTTAAGCAAAATACAACTCAAAAACATCTCCCTTCTAGGGATCTCTTCACTCCAACATTTTGTCACTTGAGTTTCATAGCAATGCTTAAGCGATACTACCTCGTTGGAAGAAATCCAACAACTTTCAAAAACATCTTCATTGTCTTTTAAGCGCTTTAACCTCATTTAGCACTTGAGCATCAAGCCATATGTTAGGTAGTACCACACATTCACAACATGTATTCACCGCCTTAACATTATGCTTTAGGGTTCAGAATAATGTCTGAGCCATAAAACATTTTGTTTGAGTGTCTTGAGCGAATTGTCCCAACTACTCTTTCACTCAAGCTTCAAGTCATCGCTTGAGTTAAACACCTAACCTCTTAAGTAACAAAAGGAGGTCAATACAATTTATGCATACAAATTGAGTTTTACCTTAATAACAAAAGATTACTTGAGAGCATCCTAAACTGATATTACACAATGTTTTCTAACATTTCTAAACTTTCTGCTACTTCCAAATCATCCACAAAACTAACCATATAGGCATACCAAATCACCACTTCATCATACAAATCCTACAATATCAAATGTAATACCATTTATATATTCAAAACAACCATCAATTTTTTTTTATAAAAAAAGTAGCATTAAATTCTTTTACCTATATTGAAGCATACTTTTATCCAATAATTTATTGAGAATCCCTTCGAATAACTCAACCCATCAGACCAACTTCTAAAAACTCAATCTCACATGGACAACATTCCTTCTTAACCAACACATATAAAAAAGAGAGAAAAATGATTAAAACATCAATAAAATCCAATATACTTACTAGAACTAAACTTTAATTGGTCTAAAGTGTTGTAAATTTAACCAGTTTCACATAATCCTAATATGATAAAAACATCTATGGTCAATTGTCGTAGTAAGAAATGTAATTAAAGTCAAAATGAAAATTGTTTGCTAATAACTATTTTTTAAAAAAAAAATACTCGAAGGATTCAATTTAAAAAAATAGTTATTGTTAATCAATAAAAAGATTCCTTTAATTTTTAGTCAATCTTGAATAGTTATTGAACTGGTCATGCTGGAACAAAGATGTCAAAATGCCGAAAAGTAGAGAGGTCGAAAGAAGTAAAGGACGAGGAAAAATATTAATGAAAATATTAGGTGAAAAAGCATACATGTGTCAATATCAATAAAAGACATGTATGGAAGATAAATAAAGTTAATTAAGTATTTAAAATCAATTAATAAGCATGAGCAAAATGATTAATGTGATGTGACAGGCCAATAGACACATTAACAAGTAGTATAAATAGATAGAGTGTTTAGTTCAATAGTTTAGTTTTTCCGATGAATGATTAATACTAATACTGACTTAAATTTTGGAGAATTCTTGCAGGTACCCCATCTCATACCGAAAAACCGGAAGGTAGTTCTAGAAACATGAGTGACCGAGAGAAGGAGTAGACAAAGAAAAGAAGGAACCGAAATGACAAAATAAAGATGAATTTTGAGGACACTCTTTCATATATATAATTAGTACAAGTATAATTATTATTATTTTTTTCATCATGACAAACTTTGCATTAGTATTCATTGGTAAAATTGTAGGTTATTCCTTCTTGTAATACAAATAAATTATTTATTGTAAATTTATAATATAAATTATATATTTAAGAAAAACACTTCATTTATTATAAATTTTAGTTTTGCAAAAAAATATTTAATACAATTTAAGTATTAATTGATTTAGACAAACTTAATTAACCAAAATCGAAACCATTACATTAATTTAGACCTTAAACTCAATTGTATCTTATCCAAACTAATTAAATTTGATAATGATTGATTCTGATATAAGATTGGTAATTTATAAAAATAATAAAGTTAAATTAAATAAATAATTTTTTAATCTATTATTATATATGAAACTTTTTAATTAATTATAAAAATAATTAATTATTTATTAAATGCTCGTACAAAATATTTAATAAACTGTATGATATTCAAAATTTAAAATTAGTAACTACTTTTTACAAAATAATAAAATATTAATTTTAAAAATAAAAAATAAAAAAGAAGTTTTTAGTTAATTATAAAAATAATTGATTATTTATTAAATTCTTAAAGAATAATAAAATTATTAAAATATCAAAATAAAACAATAAAATAAATATGAATATAAAGATAAAATTCATATATATCAAAAGATTAGTTAAAGAGAAAAAATCTCTTTATAGGTATAAATATATATAGTATAGATTAAATAGTATTAATAACTTAATTTGTAAACCATATAATATAAATTATGTTTTTAAAATTCAAATTTACAATACGTATTTAACTATATTTAGAATTAATTATAAAATAAAAAAATCCGTAAAAGAATTAAAACTCAATTTATTTTGTCAATTGTCGGAGAAACGATAATAGATACCGGAATCAAGGAGCCGAATTTCGTAAATTCCCAAGTAATGATTGCACTTCGCGTATTGATTCTTTGACGGGCGTTATCGATTCTTTGACGGGCGTTATTGATTCTGTGACGGTAACGGTGACGGCGCGGCGGCTGTCAAGTATTTCTTTATTCGCGTGCGCGTGTTTCTTTTCTCTCTCTAGAATCTATTTGTGGCCTCTGAGAGACCATTTGGGAAGAAACGCCAGAAAACTCCCAAAGTTTTGTTCTTCCTCTCTTTGCAATATCTATACAGAAGATTTATGGATAACAGGTGCAAATCACTGCAGCACTGTTCCTTCGTAATTTTTTCCCACCGACAAGTGTTTGACTTTGTGGATCCGTCGCTTTTTCAACCCTTCGATAGATTCATTCCTTGGCTACGCTTTCTGAGTCACAGATAACATTCAAGCTACTTTCTTTCTCCTGAAATTTTCATCTGAAAAGATAAAAAAGGTTAGCTTTCATCTGGGTTTTCTTCTTTAGCTGGATTTTTTTTTTATTGTGTTTTTATATTTGGTTTGTTGGGGACGATGTATGATGGTGTTTTATGTGATTAAGGGTGTGCTTGGATAAATAAGTTGTTATCATGTAAGCTTGTATATAAGTTGTTTTTATAATGAAAGAGGAGCAAGTTATTTCAAGCTGTTCTTTATATTGGAATAAGTTAATTAAGCTGTTTTTATAAGATATTCCAAATACTTGCGCAAGTAGTTATGTCATAATATAAGTTTAAGGTTCTCTTGTATAAACTTCTCTGTGACAATTTACAAGAGAAGAAAATAAAAATGAAGAATGAATTGAGTTTCTTCCCCAAATTAAAATGAATTCACTTAATTAACTTTTACAGAAGTTCTATGATCTATCATGTTAAAAAATGAAGGGGCATAAGTTGATTTTGAACTTACAGGATTAGCCAAATTCATCTTACCATCTGATTTCTTTTTCTTTAAACACTTATAGAGATGTTTCTCTTAGCACAACTTAAAATGCAAATAAGCTAACGCACCATAATTTTAAATTGAACCATATGAAATCAAATATTTATCATATCATGTTTTCATCTGTATATAATAGCGTGATTATTTAACAAACTGATGCATGGTATGGTGCTGTAGTGCTTACATTTATTGACTTGGACATTTTGCAAGCAAGATCTTGACATCGTGGCTTTCTGAGTTCTATATCTGCATAATTCTTCAGACAGAGATATTGTAAAGTGATTCGAGACCCAATTATGGTGTAAAACCTAGATGACTGCTCCAGCCCAATCTTCCATTAAGAATATGTCACGGGCTAAGGGTCAATCCTCTGGTTGGACAGCTTTTGCTCTCAAGCAGAGAAAGAACAACAATCTTGAATCTGGAGATGGCAAAGATCATTTCCCAGCTATAGGCACTTCTGCTCCTATAGTCAAGAAGAATCATGTTCCAGCAAAGCCTTTCTCTTCAGTACTTCTTCCGACTAAAAATTTCCCCCCCTTGAAAGATGGTTTGAATAGCGAAAAGGCAGTGTCAGGTTCTGATTCAGATGTAAAAAATTGTGCGGCTATTGCTCAGGAAGATGTTAATTTAGCTATCAAAAAGCTTAGAGAGCAGAATCTTTGGGCTGAACATAGTTTGATAGATGATATCCTGGCTGCTGTTAATAACAATGTTGATAAGGCCTCAGCTTTATTGGAAACAATGGCATCTGCAGTGAATTTTGAACACTACAAAGTATCATGCGATCCTAGATCGACTACTACAGATGATACCCCTTGTAAGAATAAAACGAATGAAAGTCTTACTTTGGAAAAGGTCAAGGATGGTATTCCCTTTCATAATCACCAAGACAATGATAAAGACTTGGAGGATAGAAATGCTTCCTCAGTTCAAAACCTCTTGAATTCTGTTCCTGTAGAGCCTGAATGGGAGGATGATGATATTTACGTTAGCAATCGAAAGGATGCATTAAGGACAATGAGGTACGAATTATAACATGTATTCTTTCTGGAAATGGTGTTAGTTGTTATGTCTTACTTGTTTTTACTTGTTTCTTTTGTATGGTTATTTACTTATCAGCCTCTTCCCCCCTCATGTAATATATACTTATTTATGTATGAATCTATGTTTTTTCTTCTGTTGTCTATTTCTAATATGACATAGTGAAACGCATTAGTGAAGATGGGATCTACGTGCAGTAAAACATATTGTTCAATGCTTGACTTACTTTGTCCTTATCAAGAAGTCTCCAAATCAAACACATTGTAATTTAGTTGATAACTTGAACAAATTCCTGTATTGTTATCTGATATACTTGTAAAGTCTTTTGTCTCACAAGCCAAACTACTACTAAGTAATGAATTAACAGGTCACTTTAACCTTAATCATTTACAATGAAAACATCATTGCGTAATGAGTTAACTTCCATGGTGTGGCCTACTGTTTTCTTTATAACAGTAAATAGTAATATGGTTTTAGATTGATTTGCAACAAATTTTTGAGAAAGAGATAAATACTGATTTATGTGATAGAATTTCTAGTTTTGCACGTTATTTTAGAATTGAAGGGTCTAAATCCATGCTATTATATATTTCCTCTTCAAAAAATTTCATTTATATCACTTTCAATCACAGGGTTTTCATCCTTGTCCATAATTCGAGATGAAACCATTTGAGAATTTTACAATGGTTGTTATATTGAAAAGGTCACATTTCTGTATTCATATCATCACTCTGACTTTAGACTTCATACTTTTTTAATGAAACAGGTCAGCATCACGACATTCTAGAGCAGCCTCTTTTGCTTTTCTAAGAGGTGATCATTTGTCTGCTCAACATCATTCAGTGAAAGCTCGAGGGGAATGGCATACTGCTGAGGGACTTAATTCTGATGCAGCCAGAAAAATTTTAAGTATCAGGAATAATGAAAATGATATCTGGAGACTTGATTTGCATGGTCTTCATGCAACTGAAGCTATTCAAGCATTGCAAGAACATCTCTACAAAATTGAAATCCAAGGCTTCTCAAAGAGTTCAGCCACTTCAAATGGATTGAAACAAAATGGGCTTGGACAATCTACTATTATCAACACTGAAAAATTGGATATACAAGCACCATTACGGCTTAGATCATTAGCATTACATGTCATAACAGGTATGTTGACTTCTTTTGACCATGGATATGCATAGGTTAATATGAACTTTAACCAACATGGTTGGCATTCTATTTTCTCTGTGTCTATCTCCTATATTGTTTATTCTCTTTCAACAGTTTTGTTGCATGTATATTAGGACATAAAATTACATTTTGTTAGTGTCTGTTAGTTGTCATTTGATTGAAGCAAACATTCTTCAAAATCTAACTATCCCTTTCATCAGTCATATAAATAAACATCCATTGTTTTTGTTCTCTTTTTTTTTGTTGGTCAATCATTTCTTTTCTAAGATTTGACAACTTGGTATTCTCTTGTAAGTTCTTGATAACGTTTGGAAATGTCAGTATGCCATATTCTCCAAGTGATCACCTTACTTCTATATGTTTTAAAAATCCAGTCTAATCTGACATTTTATCACTTTTAAGACTTCTCTTATTCATGGAATGATGCAATCATCTGTTAAGATTAGTAATTTATTTCTTTTCCATATAAATTAATCATGTAATTCTAACAAATTTAAAGGTGAAAATACTAATCATCATTTTGCATGCAGCTAATCTTATTGTCACTAAGTCGTGACTTGTTTCTGCTGATAATTCTCTTTTACTTGTTATCTATTTGGAAAAATTATAGAAAAGGAAGATTTTATCCAAAGAAATTCTCCTTTGTTATTCTTTTCCAACTTTTTCGCCAAATCTCTAGTTATGATACTTGTTGCTTCCCTGGCACCATTCAATGCATCTGTTTATTTATTGAAAATTTATCATTTTTCTAGAATACAAAATTAGGATTGTAATTATTCATTTAGCAAACCTGTGTTCTTGCTTGGAACCAACAATGAGCATTAAGGACGACCTTAATTGTGTTTTCATTTTACAGGTGTTGGTAATCACAGCCGAGGACAGGCCTCCCTTCCTGCAGCTGTCAGAAGCTTCCTCAATGAAAACAGGTAGGACATCTCCTAATGCAGTATGTTATCTATGCTTCCTTCTTGATGAGGGTGTTAATCATTTACCCTAAGTAGTGATTAGGGTTTCATCACTTGTCATCATCTTACCTGCGTTTAAGAACATTGAAAACAAGTAAATAAAAGTGTAGCCTAGTGCATGAGATACCATTGTATTTCTCTAGCAATAAGGTTTGCTTTGATTCTTATTTCATTTTGTTTCATTTGTTTGCTGCAGGTACCGTTTTGAGGAGATGAGACCAGGAGTCATTACAGTGTGGCCTAAGTTTCGTCAAAATTGATTATTGACCCCTTTAGAAGCTTGTTCTTATTTTGTATGTACCATTGATAGGGATCATATTTAGTAATTAGATATTGAATTCAGATGAAGCTAGCCAAGTTCGAATATTTGGTTTTTGAATGAAGGCACTTAGTTGTAGGCTTTCTTCAGTATTAAATTTGACTTGAACTTCTTATGGTTCTCAAAACTTCTCATTTTTGTTGTATTGTTTTGCATGTTGTAACATTGCACATCATAGTCAAAACTAGATAGGGGTGTGACCAAAAGGATGTACTTGTTTCCATTATTTATTCCAGACAGCGTGTTCTTTATGCGATCAATTTGAAGATGATCTCAGAATTCAGTCTAAAATTTTGCCATAACTTTCTCAAAGTTAAGGGCTGAATCTCCCTCCCTCTGTGTTTTCAGTGTGGGTTTCCTAAATATGATTTTAGAAAGAACTAAATATGAACCATAATTTGAACACCTTTTTTAGCACACCATTTCATGTTTAGCCCTCAGTCTAATATAGATAAAAATAAGAAACCCGTTTTAATATTATTTCAATAAGTATTGACTAGGTGATTAAATCAGAATTATTAAATGTGTTTCGATCAATTTATTTTGGAAATAATTTTTGACAAATCTTATACTTTTTTCTTTAGTGTAAATGCTTGTATAGCCTTTTTTTCTCTCTTTTTTTTAAATGTTTATTCTGAAACCGCATAATTTTCAGACACACATGAACACGTAAAAACAAAGTTTAATGATCACTAAATCCAAGTTTGTTTGTCTAAACATACATTAAGAACAAAAAGTTAAACTCAGCAACATTAGAAATAACAAAGAAGCTTCCTAATATTGTACATTTCTTTACGAAATTTCCTTGATGATACTCTCCAAGTCTTTATGTTGTCTTGTCCTGGACTAGAAAATAAAATCAAGATCTAAGCTTCTATATACGTATATGAATTTCATTCAATTGCACAACATGTACCCATCACACTTCTACCCTTCCAGTTTCTGTGGTGCATTTGCAATAAACTTCACTAATTTGTGGTTCAACAGAAGAGGTATCTCAACTGAGCCATTCTGTGATCCTCCAAAGTGCACTTCAAATCTTATGGCAAACTTTGGAACTACACAAAGAACACCCTCCACCACCACCTCACCTTCATCATCCACCTTGGACACTTATGAACCAAAAGGGCATCACGAGAAGTTGTACACTGATTTCAAAATTTACTGGCCCTTCAACATGCCCTTGACTTCAGAAGCTGCAGCACTTCGTGTCATCAGAAACTTGGAGAACCTTGGCTTATACTACACACTCTTTGTGTGGATCATTCTCTTCGTTGTCCTCATTCCTCACCGTAAGATGTCATTGATTTTGTTGGTCATCATGACCTATGTGACAGTCCTTTACTGTTTACTTCTAAGGGCATACCCCAAATCAGTTTTCCTTCACAGAAGCATTGATAAAAAGTTTGTCTTGGCTTTGCTAGTGTTTGCAGCAATAGTGCAGTTGATTTTGACTGAGGCTGGGATTCATCTTGCAGTGACTTTAGCTTGTGCTGTGCCTTTGGTTTTGGTGCATGCAGTTTTGTGGGTTAGTCACCATGCCTTTGATGATTCTTGTACCGAAGAAGTGGCTTCTCTTGGTGCTCATAGTAGATGTACATGTGGAGCTAAGGGTTTAGAGAATGTTTAATGTTTGATTTTTGGTGTACATAATGGTTTTAAATTGCCATTGCAAAGTGGGTGTGGGGATTCTTGCAAATTAAAAGGAAAAATGTTCATAGTTATAATCTCTATCTACTTATATCTAATTTTCTTTGTAGATGATTCAAGTGACCTTTTGAATTTTTAAATTTTGAAAAAAATAAGGATTTATATAGTTTTTGGGTAACCGGTGACTTATATGGTGTAAAAAAATAATTTTAAAAAATAGTATATATTTTTTTATTTCAGAAATGAGGATAACAAAAGTATGTGCTTGATTTTAACTATTTTTAATATTTTAAAAATTTATAAAATAATTTTATCAATTTTGGATAATTAAAATATATTCGTATTTGCATTAATTTTTTTATTAAATAACTTATACTAAAGCATGCGATTTCGAATACATAAAATATATGAGTAAATAGTCCATGTGGTGATAGAATAACCTAATCATAATAGAATCCGGCTTCTCTACATCTTGGGAAAAACTATAAACAACAGTAAATAGTTCAAATATTTAAGATGTTTTTTCTAAAAAAAATTGACCACAAATATTTAAGATAATATTTGTTTAAATATATTTTTTAGTCTAACCTTCATTTTGAAAAGACTGTTTTGCTAAGGTTGATTTTTAAAATTTAGATATTAAAATCTTTAATTTTTTTTATAGGAAATTTTATAGGTTCTAACCTCCAAATCCAATGTATTTGAATGGACCTCACTTCAAATTATTTTATTTTACAAATACTTTTTTATATAAGAAAAATTCGAATTTAGTGAATTTTAATTTTTTTATTTGAATAAAATATTTATCACAAAATTCAAAAAAGTGATTTAAATATTAAATAATTGTTAAAAATTCAAAAAATATCAATAATGGTAATTTTTTTTAATAGATTTTGATTGATGTTATCCTTTAATTTTGAGTCATAATCTTAATTTTTTTTGTATTTTGTATTTATAATTTTTTTCCTTTCAATTTACACTAAACAAGATTATTTTGAAGTTATGAAATGTTAGATCGGATGAGACTTAAGTAAGATAGTACTAAATTAGGCTCATACAAGATCGAAAGTCACCACGAGTAAGAGTCAAGTCAAGTCAACCCGAGCCTAGGTTGATTCGAGTCTATCTGACATAGGTTGAGCTGAGTAAGTCTAGGTCCAAGTCGAACCAAGTTGACTCGAGTCCAAGTCAAGTTGAGTCCGATTAAGACCAAGTCGAGCCTAGTCATCAGAGTCAGGACGAGTCAACATTCATCAAAGTTAGGGCTAAGCCACATTTAAATTGATCCTAGTATGATTAAGACTAGGTCAGTCCTAGCTCGATCAAGATTGGGTCAAGTCCGGTCAAGTCAAGTTTGTCCAGGTCTAGGTTGACCTTAATTGGTCTGAGTCTAGGTTAAGTTCAGTTGTCACAGACCCAATCGAGTTAAGTAAACCTAGGTAAGTTAAGTCGAGTTGAACCGGATTGGTCCATATCCAAGTTGAGTTGAATTATGTCAATCCCACATTCACTCAAATTGAAATGGATCCCTATTCATTAAAGTCAGGACTCATCCATATTTAGTAAAGTTGAATTAGATCTAAGTGAGTCTTTGTTCGATCAAGTCAGACCTAATATAACCTTGGTCCTAAGATGTGATTAATCATATAATAAGGTAACGAAGATATGGGATAGAAAAATACTAGTATTTTTGCAGACATCTATCCCTTTTTTCGAATATAGGGACATCTGGAACAGTAAACAAAATTCATCTCAAAGAAGACTATCTGAACAAACACGTAAAATTCTTATTTAATATTTATTATATAGTATATATATGAATATTATTTAATATTTTCCTTTCTTATTTTTCTGTTGATCTAAATAATAAAAGAGAAAAACTCCCCTTTCAATCCCATTTCCACGTCTAAATCAATGTCCCTACCACAACAGTGAAATTATAGCTAAGTTTGTCAACAAAAAACAAATGTCGGTTCAAAACTGATAAAATGTACATAAACTAAAATTAAAATTATCTAGCAAAAAGTTGCGTTCACATCATATATACTTTAAAAATTCATAAATTGTCTTTGAAAAACACGGTTTGAAGTTTCTATGTAATTTCATCACCACACTAAGTAGTTAAGACTTGTGATCTTGGAAGCTGGAAGCGAAGTATTTGACACTTTCATTTTGGTAATCCTCTTGTATGATCATGGATTCTTGGAGTAATTCTTCAATTCCAGAACAGGTCAGAGAGAACAATGTAAACAAGAACTTCTTGCTTCCAAGAAAACCTGTAAGTTACTCTGCACACCTTGCTTTCTCTCAGAGTTGAATTTAACTCAATTTTGTAAACAAAAATAGTCATATGCTTTCTGCAAGTTTATGCAGTTAATAGTTTCTATGAACCTTTCTTCCCATTAAAACTTGACTCTTTTTTTTTTTTTGCTTTAACTGGCCTTTTTATGTTGCAAATCTCGAAATTACAACAAAGGCAAGACAACCAAATCAAATCATATACAGGAAATTGCGTCGAGGTTCTGCAGGGAGAATTCCAGAGAAACAAATTGAGGTCTCAAACTGTTAATTAGTATATGTTTTCTTTAAAGTTACATATGTGAAGTTTGATATAAAATTGTGCATTCTAATGTCTAGAAGAAGAAAAAGTTGTTGTTTCTGCAATAAAAGTACTTAGTTCTTTTAACTTTAATTCAAGCATGTATTCAATCTTCTAGAATAAAATGTGTATAAATAGATGATTCATTATGATCATCTCTATTTTGTGTGCTTTCTCTGTGTTCTCTTCCCCCTCCCTCCATTCTAACATATATGTGTGTTTGTTTTAGAAGTACCCTACAAATAAGGAGTTACTGAGAACAATAGCGTACTTGAGAACTGCCATATATGAGGTAAGATCACCACCATTATTTCCAGTATTTGATTTTAGTACCTTTTGATTTACATATAGAACGTTGAACGGATGCTGAAATCATTAAATTATATGTGATTTTTGACTCCACATGGCATGCAGAATGATGAAATGTTGCCTAACAATAAAGCCTATATTATTGACGAGGAAGATGAAGAAGAGTGGAGCACACAAAGCGAGGAGGAAAAAGGCCAAAAGAAGCTTTACAAGTCAATTCAAAAGCTTAACAGCAACGACTCTACGTACACACCCACCAAAAACCAGAGAAAGACAGGCAACAACATCGCCAAGGTTAGTTATCTGATCAATTTGCTTGCTCAATTTCTTTTAAAAAAGTACCATCATATTAATAATCTGGACTAAGTACATAGTAACTATATAAATTCTATAGACAAAGTTGCATTTTAATTGCTGGTCTGCATAATCAACACAGTTTGCTGCTCCTTCTTTATAACACCAATACTATATCTCACTACCAATTCTGGTTTTTGAGCAAGATTTGGACAAGATTAGATTACCTCATATAACATAATAATGCTTCCTTCAGAACTACCCTCCCATTCATCAAATCCAGCCACTGGACCTGAATTCTGCATTAAGGAATCTGCATAATTCCATAAAGAAGGCCAGCAACTTCTGTGTTAAGACCGTCCCTGCACCTCCAACCAATTCTGCACCTTCAATCTGCCTTCAATCTTCACTTGTATTGGATCTGGCGCACCACACCTAAGATGACCAATGACCCGATCCAGAGTTGAAGCAGAACAGCTGCTTCAGCTCCTTCCAACTCCAAAGCTTCACTCTTTAAAAAACTTGCAGCACCGTGACCCATCTTTAGACTTGACAGTTATGCAGCAAGAAAGTGCCTCCCCTATGCTGCTTAAGGCACTGGCACAAATCTGCAGCACCTATAGACAAGGCACACAATTGGCTAGAGACTTTACCTTGCTTGTTAATCGAAGGAAGAATCACAAGCACTTTCTCCAGCATTAACAAACAAGCGAAATTGATAGCACAAAGCTGCAGAGAAGGTAACCAGCGAGGACTGATGGCATAGAGCTGCAGAATTTCTTGGAGTCTATAAAGCAATAAACAAGAAACCAGAACCAGCTCCCTGTAGATGACAGCTTGACCCTTGCATGTGGTTATCTGCTGCATAATTCAGCCACTGGGCCAGCACCTCCATTTGGTCTTTTAGTATGCTGTCACAAACAGCTTCATGAACTAAACAAAGTCTACCTTGACCAGCTCCTTCTTGTAGAACAACATTCCAAAAAAAGAATTCACTCCCGCCAGCTTTGTGAGAGCACCCGAGGCACTCCTACACTGAATGACCCTGCTGCACAACAAATACTGTTACATGTTTTACCTTAATATCATGACAGCATCCTTTCCATCAACTCCCTACCTCCAACTCTGCCCATAGCAGTCTATAAATGTCCTCTGCCGTCACAACCTTTCCATATATTTCTGCATAATTATGCAGCACTACCACTTCAACTCAATACTGTCACAACCTATAAATCTTGAATACACAGAATAGTTTTTTTCCTCTGGAAAAGTATTGATAAATCATATACAAATTTAATTGAATTAAGTACTATTCCAAACATTATGCACTTTAGTATTTGATAATTTTTTTTTAAAATACCATCTTAATAAAATAAAGGAGAAAGATGTTATACGAAGTGACACTAGAATTTTGATTGCCCCGGAATAAATATTAGTCAGAATCGTAGTAATTTATAAGACTACAATACTATTTTCTTCCAAAACTTGTAAGACTGATTCTTTCGAATATGGACAGATAAGCAAGGAATGTGCTCTATGTTCTTCCTCTTCCCATGTGATAAACGTAAAAAACATATGCAAAACTTCACAGCGTGGAGGCCAAGGATTAACAAGAAATGATTCTCACGTAAGTGCCTCCATGAGCAAGGCATTCAAACAGTTCTGTTCAACAGAGATAATTTGTCCACAAGAACATCGTGCTGCACTAGCAGTGAAGTTGTATGGAGTTCAAGCAGCACTTTTATCTGCTTTGGGTAACCCTTTTGAGAACATATCCAAATCCACAATAAGCTTAGCAAACATCTCACAGGCACCAACTTTAAGTATGTGGCAAGCCTCTAATGGGTTCTTACCAGCCTTAGTGTGGAGTGGAATGTTCATAACGAGTTTTGTGTACACAATAGTGGTGGTTCGGTCTTTGCCTTTTAGAGTGCCTATTATCTCTATGCTGTGCATTGCTCTTCTGTACAGTTTATCTGTCTTGGTTGCTGCAGCATCAGGATTTAATGTCACGTGTGGCACGTTTAGAATGAGTGGCATCTTATTTGCATGTTTAGGGGTTCTTGGTTTTGCTTTGATCCTTCTTGTTCTGCTCTTGCTTGTGATGTTTGCTTCCTGGAGATGCACAAAACAAGATGGCGGAGCAAAGTGATGAATTCTTGGTGCCTTTGCAGTGTTGTGTTATTATGGTAAATTTTTTGGTAATGAGTTCTTGGTGCTTTGAGTTTTTTTCCAGCCATATTTTTGGTGAAAGACTAATCTCATTTCTAATGTTATTAATAAGATGAATTTAACACACCATTAAGATAGCATATGGGTTCTGCATTATACATGGATGGTGATTATCTTTATGGTTTGAAGGGTACTAAACTTGCACTTACCTTCATATTAAGGCTTTGTACTTTTAAAGTAGGTTTTGCTTCACTCATTATATGAATTTAGCTTTCACTGCCAGTTGAAAGACTTTTACAATTTATAAATCAATTGCAGATCTTTCTACATATAACTTATAGTAAATTATTTATATATCAAATTAGTAAAATTTGATAACAAAAAACATTTATAACATTTTGAAGCATAATAAATAATTAATGGCATGATAATATTTGATAACTTTATAATGTTACAATATTAAAGAGTGAAAGATGTGAATTTTAGATTGGATAAGAGATGAAATTTGAATGATGAAATAAATCAAGTAACTAATTACTAATTAGAAAAAAAGGAGACAAATTAAGACGAGTAACTTACTTTTGATATGAAAAATTCTCTCATGATATTACCATCAGGTTAATAATTTTCTTTCAAATTTTTGTAATAAGTAAAAATATTATTAATTGATTCAGAGGGTAATGTAAAGGCTTTAGTGGTCACGAGAAGTTGGACATGACTTTGTTGATTGATTGAAAACAATCTTCTCCAACGAACTGGTGATTTGCAATCACTCAAATTCTTTAATTTCCTAAAAAAAAATTAAAAAAATTTAAATTTATTTTTTTATCAGTAAAAATAATAAATAAATATGAATCATTTAAAGAATAATTAACTCTTATATATAAAAAAATAAAATAGGACCTCACTCCTTATTTTGTCCCAAACTTACGACATAAACTACCCACAAATTCATACCCGCATAAACAACTAAAGAGGTCCGTCCTTGGCAATAGGATATAACATTACATCAAACTCCAAAATACAAATAGACATAATCGACTCACCAAGAAATTAACCTCCAAAAGAAAAAGACATTTTTTTTACAAAAAAGTACAAGACCTTAACAAACTACGAACATAACAAAACAAAAAACAAGAGAACATAATTTTTTAGCGTCACAAATACTCCTCCAAAAGGTCAAACTAAACTAATGTAAGAAGCAAATGTTCCTATTGCAATATAACCATTTACTCCATCTAGGTAGTCTGACTACTTACAACCAACCGTAAAACACACAATTTCTTCCTTCCTAAAACAAGGTTTTAACAATAAATACCATAGTAAAATAAGCAAAATTATTTAACAGATTTCATACATACCATGCGTTCCAAACACCAGTCAGAATAAGTGAACTCTGCATATTTTTCTTACTAGTAATTAAAGCCCAAACTTTTCTTTGTGCCACCACAAACACCTCTATATGGTCTACTCTCCCATTTTTAAAGACACACCTATTTCGAAGTTTCCAAATTTCACCTACAATTGCAATCCACACCCCTCCCCAAATTCTGGATAAAGATCATTCACAATTTGTAGGGCCAAACATCATGAAGTGTACCTTAGCATCAAAATGGTTCATAGACAAGCATCCCAACCAAGACAAACACAAACTCCAAATTCTCCACGCAACCTTACACTTAAAGAATAAATGACAAACAATCTCCTATTCCTCACCACACAACCCACACAAGATACTTACCCGTAACACTCCTCGTCTCAGTAGATTATCCTTTGTTGTTATGCTATTATTCATCACCCTCTAGACTGTAGTTCGTGCAGATGGGAGAACCTTTATCTTTCAAAATTTCTCAAAAAGAGTCTTATCCTCACCTACCCCATCTAACTTTAAGGATTTATAGGCATATCTCACAGAAATATCACCCCTCCAACTCCAACTGTCCATACCGCTCTCCCCTTCCTTGACTACCTTCTTATTATCTAACAAGAGCAACAACTGAGCGACCTGATTCTCTTCCCACATAAACAAAATTCTCCTCCACCCCAACTTCCACTCCCCCTACCATTGTTCCAACTTTCAGCTTGTACCAGAGAACAACCATGATCTACATCGATCGAATACAATCTTGGATATTTAAACATTAAAGTTTCGTTAACAACCCATTTATCTTCCCAAAATCTGATTTCCTTCCCATTCCCCAATCACCCACTCAACTTTGTCTTCGAAATCACACCCCCACACATCTGAGCTCCACACACTTTTCAGATCTCTCCACCAAAGAGAGTCCTTATTATTTCATAATATGAGATTAACAAAAGATAGTTAAGTTCAATATTTTTCCTCCACCACAAACCAAAATTATTATATAATAATTAAGAAGTAGTAGAAATTAATAAAATTTAATTATGTTTGTAAATATTAGTAGACATGGACGTGTGTTTTGTAAGAAATTAGTGTAATTTTTTCGTAAATTATGATTTTGGGTAACTTTTTTTATGAAAATGGATAAGTTGTATATTATGTAAACAATTTTAAAGTGGAAGTTATACTTATTTATACGACTTTAGGTCAGAAAGATTCCATGTGGATGTCGTACCCCACCAGTACGACTTTGTCAGTTTCATTAAACAGAAGTTGTATGACACCCCAACAACTTTATTAAATATGAACTTAATTTTAGGTAGAATTGTATATGGTCGGTACGATTTCAGTGTAAAACAATATGGTGTAAAACAATACAATTGAAATCATACCACTCTTGTACGACTTCAGTTGTATTATTTTACAATAAAGTCACGTAGGACTTACCTATTTTTCATTTAAAAGAAATTATCTAAAATTGTAATTTGTGAAAAAAATTGCCCTAGTAAAAGATGTGTGTGGTAGATAACTGTATTATAAATTCTCCATCCCAAAAGTCCAAGAAATCACACAATTGGAATTGTTGAGATGACTTATTAAGAACTGAAATTTTGAAAAGATGCATTTGAGTTGTCCATCTCAATCGGTTGGACTTTATTGGATGGAACCACCAAGTCAACACTAATATTTAGCAAATTACATGAACAGTCTGATCTATTTATTGCAAAGTGACCTTGAAAAGCCAATGCGATTTTATTAATGTTGGAGAAATAATTTTGAAACAAATAGGTTAAATAGGAAAAAGAAAATGGAACTAGTTGACAACACTTTGGTATCTTCATCTTCAACTTGAAGATATTAATTGTACACACAGTAACCACATATGGATGCATTTGCATCTTTTTATTACATCCATATATTTATTCTTCTTGCAATACTGTAAGGATATCAATGATTTTCTTCTCCAAAAAAACTCATCCATCATGTTTATGAAACAACACCAAGAGAGGCCTAAACAGTAACAGTGAAGACTGAGGCCACAAAAATTTAAACAGCATCAAAATTACTCTCAGCAACACTTTCCTCATGGCCAGTGAGAGGAACCATTTCTCCTTTACCACTCTCAACCACAAAGGCATCAAAATTAGCCCACAAAACAGCATGGAGCAAAACTAAAGGCACACTACTAGCCAAAGTCACTGCAAGATGAATACCTGCCTCTGTCAAAATCAGCTGCACTGCAGTTGCAACTGCCAGCAAAGCCAACACAACTCTTTTATCTATGATTCTGTGAAGCACAGCAGAGTTGGGAAAAGACCTCAGAATTAAACAGTAAACGGTTGTGACATAGGTCATGATCACCAACAGAATCAAGGACACCTTACGCTTAGGATGAGGGTTATGAAGAGTATGATCCACACAAAGAGTGTGTAGTACAAGCCAAAACTCCCTATGTTTCTCATGATGCGGACTCCTGCAGCTTCTGATGTTGAGGGTATGTTGATGGGGCAGTAGACTTGGAAGTTGGCATAGAACATTTCTTGAGGCCCTTTTGGTTCTGGTTCATGAGGCTCAGTGGATGGTGGTGAGGAGCTAGGTATTCTCTGCTTGGTTTCATAGTTTGCCATGGCACTTGAAGTGAAAGTTGGAAGATCAAATAATATAAGAGTTTTCTTCAAAAAACGTCTCACAGAAAACTAGTAAGATAGAATATAGACTTGTATATAACTTTCAGATGAGTTTAACTTGGACCAAATTGATGCATATATAGAATATGTAAAGAATAGCATTAAAGAAATTGCTCTCAGAATAGGTGGTTGACTACAACTTTGAATTTGAAGACTTGAAAGTAATTTGCGCGTTGAGGACTTAGTCAACTAATACCATAGAATACAAACTTCACCATAAAACTCTATTTGTTGTTAATTTTTAATTGCCTAGTTCTAGATTGTAGTAGATATATTAACATTGACATCACATTTTCTATAGTATTGGTAATTAGGGAGAAACAAAAGTATTAGTTTCTGAAGGTGTATGTGGCTATTGGATTAGTCTCAAGATTTGGAATTTTTTTTTAAATCCTTCAGATTAGTTTGAAGATTACTTTAGTACAAAGTAAATATAATATGGTCTAGGCCGAAACGTCAACCAAAGGTTGTATCGAAAGTCTCGACCGAAAGGTTAAATATAAAAAGTAAATAAGTAAAATTAAATTAGTTATTATAGCAAAGTCAATAAGATGAGTCCAAATATGCAGGTGTGTTTTCAAAATGTTAGGTGCAAAAAGAAAAGATCCAGGTAACTTTTAAGCCCAATAAGAGAGCCTTATAAATAGATGTTCAACCCAAGAAGTAAGTAAGATTCAATTTATCTGATGAACATAAAACTATATTTGATTTGGCATCGGAGCGCCTTGCAGGTACACACCCACCCCACCACCCCACCAATGACAAATTATGCCGTAGATGGAAGACTCATTGTATCTTCATATATCTAACTTAAAACTATGTATTCTCTTGGAATTGTATTCTTCCAATGCAATAAAAATATGAAATTTTCTTGAAACTATATTATTTTAATATAAAATATTTAGTGTTTTATATTTTTTTATTTAAGTGTTTGAATTAGGCAGCTTGTAGAAGATTTGGCAAGCAACGAATTGAAGTCAATATGGGGACCTTCTTAGTACTTACAAACGTTCATTGAATCTAATGACACATATATCATTAGTGTAACACTATTTTTTTACAAAGATAAAATAATTTTATAAGGTTTTTTTATTAAAATAAGATATTACTTTTAAAATTATCGAAGTGACAACTCATACTGACGACTTTATTAGAAAGAAATTGTATTATAGTTACACAATTCTAATCACAATAATAAAATTATGACATAACTTTAATATAAAATTAGATTTCAACTGATATCACCTGGTGACCAAAGCATTCACACAATTTCTTTAGAATAAAATTGACATGTTGAAACAACTTGTCCATCTTAATAATTCAAAAAATTTGATCAATTTCAATAAAAAAATCTTTAAACTTATTCACTTTGATAATATAAAAAGGAAAATAATTTATATAATTCTTGAATATTGGTTAGATTTCTAAAAAATTTAAGTATGATTTTAACACAATTTAAAAAAAATACATTAATTTTCTAAAATTCAAACTTTATTGTTATTATAATTAAAAAAATAATAAACAAATCCTTGTGAACAGTCATGAAAAACACTACTCTAAAAATAATTTGGAACATACTTATGCACATAAATTTTTATTGTCAATTTATATAATTCATAATTATATAATATATAGATCTGTGTTCCCGTATTCTACATTTTAGAAATTTTATGTATCTCTGTTCGCGTCCGTGTGTGCGCTACATAGCAAAGCAGTAACGAGTAATTCCATTTTTTCTCAATAGATTTAATAATCCAAATTTTTTTATACAACTACATTACAACTCTCAATATTATTATTTTAATATTTTTTATATTATTTAATTATAAATTTATTTTTTATCATATATGTATATATTTAAATCTATTATATAAAAAATTGTATACCAATTTTAAGATTGTGAAACCATCATTTCCCCTTGTTCCTTCTCATCTCAATCGAAACAATGTCTAGAATCTTCAGTTTTTTAGAAAAATATCTGAAATCTAATGTTCTGCCAAAAAGACATGCTTCAGAAAAATATCCATTCCCTTTGTTATCTACCAGTTAGGCATGGAAAACTCTGTTTCATCTCTCTCGCTGCGTTTTCCTCCAAACCCAACGCCCAACTTTTTCCAAGTCTTGAGCTTTAGACCTTCCAAAACCCACCCAAGAAGACCTCCCAGATTCACCACCCCCAGAAAGCAGAGGACCAAGAAGGTAAAACCCTTCACCGAAAAGGACGCGTTTCCATGCTCCTTACCCCTCCACAACAAAAACCCAATCTTCATCTACAAAGACATCAAGCGTTTCGCTCGCCAGAACAAGCTCAAGGAAGCTCTCACCATCTTGGACTACGTGGACCAACGTGGCATTCCCGTGGATTCCACGACTTTCTCTGCTGTCATCGCCGCCTGCATACGTACCAAGTCATTGCCACAAGGGAGGGAAGTTCACATCCATATCAGAATCAATGGTCTCGAAAACAATGTTTTCTTGCGGACAAAGTTGGTTCAAATGTACACCTCATGTGGGTCGTTGGAAGAGGCGCAGAAACTGTTTGAGGGATTGCCCTGTGAGAGTGTCTACCCCTGGAATGCTTTGCTCAGAGGCACTGTGGTTTCTGGGGAAAGACAGTACATTGATGTGCTTAAGACTTATGCTGAGATGAGGGCATTGGGGGTTCAGCTGAATGTGTACAGTTTCTCCAATGTGATCAAGAGCTTCGCCGGCGCATCGGCGTTTTCGGAAGGCTTGAAGACTCATGCGCTTTTGATTAAAAATGGATTTGTGGACAACTACATTCTTAGAACCAGTTTGATTGATATGTACTTCAAGTGTGGGAAGGTTAGGCTTGCTTGCCATGTGTTTGAGGAAATTCCTGAGAGGGATGTTGTCGCGTGGGGGGCGATGCTTGCTGGGTTTGCACACAATAAGATGCAGAAGGAGGTGTTGGAGTATGTGAGGTGGATGGTGAAGGAGGGAATGAAGCCCAATTCGGTTGTGATTGCAATTGCGGTTCCTGTGATTGGGGAGGTTTGTGCGAGGAGGTTGGGTCAGGAGTTTCATGCTTATGTTTTGAAAACGAAATCTTACTCTAAGCAGGTACCGATTCAGTCTGCTTTGATTGATATGTATTGCAAGTGTGGGGATATGATTTCGGCAAGACGGGTTTTTTATGGCTCGAAGGAGAGGAATGTGGTTTGTTGGACGGCTCTGATGGCGGGGTATGCTGTGAATGGAAAACTAGAGCAGGCACTGAGGTCCACCATTTGGATGCAGCAAGAAGGATTCAGGCCTGATGTGGTCACGGTTGCGACTGTTCTTCCAGTCTGTGCACAGTTGAGGGCTCTGGAACAAGGGAGGCAAATTCATGCTTATGCTTTGAAACATTGGTTTCTGCCTAATGTGTCTATAACTTCTCAATTGATGATGATGTACTCTAAGTGTGGTGTTGTTGAGTATTCTAGAAGATTATTTGATAATATGGAACAAAGGAATGTGATTTCGTGGACCGCCATGATTGATTCATTTATAAATAATGGACATCTGTGTGAAGCACTTGGTGTGATGAGGTCAATGCAATTGTCAAAGTACAGGCCTGATTCTGTTGCTATAGGAAGGATGCTGAGTGTTTGTGGTGAACTAAAACTTGTAAAGCTTGGGCAGGAGATTCATGGGCAGATCTTGAAAAGGGACTTTGCACGAGTTCCTTTTGTTTCTGCAGAACTTATAAATACGTATGGTTCATTTGGAGATGTTAACAAGGCTAAGTTGGTGTTTAATGCAGTCCCAGTTAAAGATTCTATAACATGGACCGCTCTTATAAAGGCTTATGGATATAATGAATTTTATCACGATGCAATTAACCTTTTTGATCATATGAGATCTTCTCCGAATCACTTCACTTTTGCCGCCATTCTATCTATATGTGACAGAGCTGGATTTGTTGATGATGCCTGTAGAATCTTCAATTTAATGCCTAAATATAAAATTGAAGCATCTAAGGAACACTTTGCTATTTTGGTGCAACTACTTACCCGCAATGGTCAACTAGAGAAAGCTCAAAGATTTGAACAAATGAGTTCTTTCTTGTAGAAGAGACAACAACACCTTTTCCTTCTGAAAGATTTATAGAATGAACAATTCAGAATCCTGACATGTAACTTTTGTCTCAGAATTTCTGAGTTGTCATGTATTTGTAATTTTGTTCCATACTGTACGGCTCATAAGATTTTCTTTGAGCTTCTCTACCAAATTAAGTGTTTATATAATTCATACATGAATTTGTAGTTTTTGGGAATCTGGTGTTTTAAAAATTATTTGGACAAAAGTAACCTTATCAGGGTTTCAAATTGCAATTCACGCCCCTTAAAATTTTAGAACCCTAAAACTTCAGAGTGACTATCCCGTGGTTGAATGCATCACTGTCATTTGCCATTATTGTTTCTGTTCCTTACCTACACTGTTGATGCATCATCTCCTCCTTTACCACCACCATTCTTTGAGTAGCTTTGCATGGTTGAATTTTTGGGATTTTTGTTAAAATTGCCAAAAATTCAATTGGAAATTGGAATATTACATCATTGGTCCATGTTCTGTCTTGCAAGTTGCATCTTAGATACAGATAATCTTTGGTGTTTGTTGCGCCACACTACTCATTCAACTTTCTCCTAATGATGTCTGTCCAGCTTATCATAACTTGCTTGATAAAAGGCCAAAGTTGTGTCGTTGTAGTTATTACAAGTATTTACGCTGGATTGCTAATACCGTTTGTGATTCTGCCCTGTTGACGAATCTGGGCAGCCTAGTTAGATGAAAGTAACCACGAGTCTACTCATTCTTCACCCACTGACACCGTAGTTGACAAAATAACAATAGATTCCAGAGTGCTAGCTGTTCTAGCAAACAAAGAAGCATTGTCAAGGGAAATGACAAATAATCTGGATGTAAAATTTGTAAATCTGTTATTGTTTTCCTAATTACTATTGGACAGATATATGTCGCAAGTTAGCTCATTTACAAGACTGAAATAATTGTGAATCTATTGCTCTGTTTCTTATAATAATGAGCAGCAGTGGAATATATGTATGTGACAGTTTAGCTTATTTTATGGGGCTGAAAACCAGTTGTATTCCATTATAATTAACAATATTTACATAGGAATTCTCCAGTAGAACACAAGTATTTCCCCCTACAATTTTCAGAGCCGGACAAGCATTAGCTATGGTTCCTGTGAGTGAGAAAATCAAGTGCTGAGTTTGTACAGCACTAAACCATTTTGTGTGTCTCAGTGGAATCACCTTTCAGGTACTTAAGGAACTTGGAACAGGAAGTTACGATGTTATGAAAATCAGATGATGTGTGATGTTAAGTTGCGAGTTTCTTAGAACACAGATCATATGAATTATGTAGACTTAAACATACATTATTTCTTTCCTTACCTCTCGAGGCACACAATGTCCTATAACTTATGGGATTACTTTATATGCTCAATCGTAGACATATAACATAATGCACTTAAGGCATTCGAGTTCCTTGTGATTATTTTAAATTTATGATCCCTGTTTGACTCTACAGGGTTTTTAAATTGTTACCTAGGATAATATGATTAGTTTATTTAGTCCAACTTTATTGATATTTTTGTATGGGTGATATTCATTGCGTAACTTTGCCTTGCGCATTTGGCTTATTTCAGAAAGAAGATTGGTACATCTGCATTGATTCAGTATACTTTTTGTATATAATCTGGTTATAAGAGTCATATGTTGTAATGCTAATAGCATTGCTAATTGCCACATGATGTGACCTATTGGTGTGGGCAGGATAAATTGAAAACATTAGTAAACTGCAAGATTCTCCCCTCAACAGAAGAGAGGAAGCCTTGGACAGAGTTTTGGGTGCCCCATGGTTATTGATCTCAGCACCAAGCCAAGTAAACATGATAAGCATCATTCTGAACCAGGCAGTAAGAAGATTACAAGCCAAAGCTTAAAGAGTATGTTGAAGGTGTCGAATAAATTAATACAAGACTGATACACCATTATCATTCGTTAACAAGACATCTAGTTCATATGAATCCAACTCCGTATTTGGCGAGAAACAATGTCATTTTTTGTCATCTTAATTTACAAAAATCAAAGTGACAGGACGCGCAAAAAACCTCAGTAAAAGCCATACTACAAGGTTTCAGCTCTTGCTAGAGATCTATTCCATATAAGCTATTTCAACAAGTGACATAAGATTAGAATTCATGAAATTCGTCAATTCCATTTCAAGGAGCATATTAAACAAATTATCCCGGAAAAAAAGTCACAGGAAAATGCTGCATCCAACTGTTGCTTGAAAACTGCTTCCAACACAACTTAACAACATTCAACGTCTTGACCCAGACTCAAGAACTGACCAAACAATTGTCTTACTTATCATCAAATGAATACTTTCTGTATTGCAATTTGCAAATGCATATGCTACCCAAAATAACAGGTACAAAATACATATGAAACGACCCGATCCAGGCAATTGGAAAGAAAATGTGTCAACTGCAGTGATCGCATGCAAATTATCAAATGAATGCAACTTATGATGACCATTTTTTGTGCGAAATGCAACATCCTCATAGACCCCTGTGATATTGCAACAGAATAAGCAAAATGTCAGAACAAATAGAAAGCAACACGTGGAATAAAATCCAGAGGTTTACATGATATAATATTATAATATGCTTTTGATCAAAATGAAGTTCCCACGTGGCCACCAATATTATTGTAAGCCACATAATAACATTTTCAGTTCCAAAGTCAATGAAACCAACTTGAAATCACGGCAGAAACAAAATCACTAGCATGAGTTGATACAAACAACCAAAATATGCTTTTTACATTTGATGGAAATTAATTAGTCCAAGAGACTAGAAGTTGCATGTTTACCCTTCAAGCCTTGCGTCAATTATAAATTAACTTTATCAGTAGTTTGTAAGAAGATGTGCCAATTCAAGATTTTTCATGTAGGATACCATTACTTCCAAACTTTAAACTAACTAGTGAACAAATCAACAGATCCCAAATTAATATCTTCAAGGTTAAAGATTGCAGGCCAAATTGATCTCTTATGCAAAACTATATATATATCACTACGTTCAGAGAGTGGGCTATATCGATAAGTCCACGTGACATGGTAAAATCCACCTTATTTTGATTATTTTACAATGACATAGAGCCATTAATAATCCTTTTTAGCAAAGGTTACGTGTGGTGTGTGGTCGTGTCTTACATTTTGGATACTAACCATCTCAAGGTGCACGAGTCAAAATCTGTCTGCTTCATAGCTTAAAACAATTCATGTCATTGAGGGGAATTTCGTTGCAATTTATCTAAACATCATGTACTTAAAAAGATTACTTGAAAATAATATGATGCAGAGATAAGGTGCAGATTTTAGTAATACTCTAAAGGATAAAATTTGGTCTTTTATATAAGCGCTAAATACCTGACTTTCTTGATCAAAATGGCCTTAAGTTTCTTAGAGAGATCCTCAGACCGAATCCTTTGGTGCAAGTTCTTTTGGGCTAAAACACGCTTCTCAGAGTTTTTGATATGGAATCTTTGCTCCTGCTTTATCATCCTCTCAATCCCACTTCCTTGCATCTTACGCTGCATCAATCCCAATGCCATTTCCAAGTTCCCATCTATGACTCTCACTCGTATGCCTCTGCATTGTTGAAGCTGCTGCATTTGATGATGCCCAATATTGAAGGGTTCAGTTGTGAAACCTGAAGTTCTGAATAAGCCTGATAAACGCCTTGCCACGAAGTTCATATCTTACAGATAAGAATGTGCTTACTCCTTCTACTCTTCCTTTTACGAGCACTAGTAAAAAGCAAGGAGGAAAAATATTCAATTTAAAAAAAAAATCTAGTTGTATTGTTGTTGACACAACATCATGCATAAAAAAGGAGGTCAACTATAATTTTTTACATTTTATAAATTTTTTGGGACTGTTGAATATCTTGTGGTTAGGGGTGTCTACAAGTAGGATTGATTTAGTTTTGCAGAAGAAAATCCAAATGAATCCATTCGGATTGTAGTGGTTTCCTAAGTAAAAGAAGACCAAAACAAGCATATCAATTATGAAGAATCTGCTGTACGTCTATGGACATGAACTTCAAGCCTGTGACTAAAAAAGGCATGACATAACAACAATTACATCTAGATCTTTCAAATGACAGAACTTGCCCTTACCATTAAGCATCAGGTATGCCCATATAAATTATGTAAAGTACCCAGGCACAATTCATGGACAGATTTCAAATCACATAATGTTTGAGAATTTTCATATTGTCAAATAATCGTAATTTTCTCAACATAACAGAACTTTGTCGAAATATCCATTACATTAGGCTACACTTAGGTATTATTATTTCCCTAAAGTGCAATAAGCATATGCTGAAATATATTGATTGAATAATCGTGTCATCCTGATGTATTCTGGTTTTAAAAACAAAGAAAAACACGCAAAACAGTTTCCGAAACAAAACGGACCAGCCACTATTCTATCAATCATAAAAACCACAATGTCACACCAGATGCTCATAACTGAATCACAGAACAACACTATATCACTGCAACGAATAGATTAACTCTAAAATCAGATAGAAAAAGAAAGGAAACAGGGGAACGAAATGAAGAGGTCGAAGAATTTACCTCTGGTCCTCGTCGGAGAAAGTGACGTCGTCACGAATAGGGCTTCGAAATCGAATATGAGATTTTGGAGAGAACGTCTACTCAGCTGACACGACGTCGTATAGAAATGGAAGTATCAGCTCACCCAATTGAAAATAAAACCCTAATTTGGAGGACGAATGAAAATTGTAGTGAAGCCAAACGGGGAATGTGAAAAAAAGATGACAAATTTGGAGTGGCCAGGTTGGTTATTAATGTTTGGAACAGGTCGTTGGGAATTTTTTAATTTTATTTTAGTGAATGTTAATTAATATAATGAATAAATATTCTTATATAAATTATATATCATAATTAAATCTATAATAAGTACACATTTTAATATATTAAATATATTCTAAATTTATGATACATAATTTATATTTTGATATGAAATATTTTTAATTATTCTTAATTTCAAAAATAAACTCAATTAACAAATAAAAGTAAAGATAATAGATTAAGAATTTTGTTTTAAGATGGTTTTATTGAAAACAGAAGTCATAAAAGTTATTTTCAAAGAATTAGTCCAAAATTGTGAAATAATTATTTTAATTTATATGTATAGCGTTTTCTTTTTTACATCATTTATTACATTATATTTTATAATTATGCTGCTAAATATAAAAAAATATTTAGGGAATAAGGAAGGACCATTGACCAAACCATAAAACTAAAACATGATGAAACTCATTTAAACAAAATAATTTGTGTTCTTGTCAATTTTATTATTGATGTACCATTCCATCGAAACAAATAAAATAAAACATCAGGAATGTTTTATAGGGAGAAATTTAATTAAAAGAGGTAAAAAAAAAAATAGAACAAAACATTAATTAGACTTGAAAATATGAGATAAATTAAAGGTCAATTAAATTTTAAGTTCTTGTTAAAATTTAGATATTTTGAATTAAGTTTTATTAAAAAAAAACTCTTTTAATTACTCAAAAGTTCTATATTTTTTAATTGGTAATTTTTATAGGAAACGAGTGATCATAAGTGTTATGTTAATAAAAAATGTGTTGTTTATATTTATACAAAAACAATATATAGAAATTACAGGATAAAATAATAATCACGCACATATAATCTCTCTTATTAAGTTAGAGGAATGATATATTCACAAATTCACATTTTTATATAATTATATTATAACTTTCAATATTATTATTTTAATATTTTTTATATTATTTAATTTTAAATTTATCCTTTATTATATATATTTATTTCTAAACCTATTTCATAAAAAAAAATTATATCCCACTCTAAGAGTTAAATTATATATATGAAGAATCATTCTAGTTTTCAGCAACCCATTACATTGACTTTGCTATTCATTAAATCAAGAGTTAAATTTGCATGTCACGTAATGCTTCTAAGTTTTTTATGAATAATAATATATTTGTTTTTTTTAATTTGAAGTTATACTTGAGTCATAGAATCTAATATTTTGATTCTCTAAATTGAGTCCAAAGGAAAAAAAAAGGTGAAATTGAATAGTGTTATCCACTTTGCTTATCATCACTTGGAAGCAGAAATGCTCCTCTGTCACTCTCTTCATCTCCCAATACTATCTTCTTACTCACACAAATCAACCCGCGCTCCCAACACCAGCGGTTATATAAAGTTCCAAACCAGGTACCGCCAAAACCTCCAATACCTTCGAACTTTAACCATAATCGACCCCAAAACCAAACCGGAGGACCTCCCTCTCCCCACCGATGTCGACCACATCCTCCACACTCTCACCTTCCTCAAGTCGCGCTCCTTCTCCGACGCCGACATCCCCCGCCTCAACTACCTCACCCCTCAACTCTTCTCCACCGCCGTCCTCCCCTCCGACGTCGCCGCCGTGTTCTGCTTCCTGGCCGACGAAGTTCAGGCCACCGCGTCGGAGTCCCGCGAGCTCATCCTCCGATGCCCCAAGCTGCTCTTCTCCCACGTCGACCTCTGCCTCCGACCCACGCTCCAATTTCTCCGGCAGGTCCGCACACATGGATTTCGTTTTCTTATTTTGTTTTAAATTATATACATTTTTCTTGCATAAAAAAATGTGATTTTGTAACTTAATAATGTATATAATTCAATGTTTAAAGAATTACAGAGTGCTTTAAATTTAGTTGTGGGGTATTTTTATACTGTTAGTGATTAACCATCATCTTATATTATACTTTTTAAAAGTAACTACTAAAAATGTTGAAAGTATGATTGGATGTAATTATGTTAGGATTCAGTTTGAATGTATTATTCCCGTTTAGTTAGAAACTTTAAAGTAACTAATTATTATAAACAAATTACAATTTTATAGTAAATCATAATTTATAATTGAATCATAATATAAAAACTTTAACATTTTGATTTTATAATATATATATATATATTTTGTATATATTGTATATATTGAAGAAAATGTAATTTCATTATTGGAAATATTTTTTATCTCTATTTTTTTTTTTAATTTTGAAGCTAATATCCAACTTTTGAGATCAATTTTTGGTCTAATTTTTTTTAGTATATATAGTTTGTACACCTTTTCTATACAGAAATCAAAGTTTAGGTATTTAATAAATATAAAAAAATAATACTAATGTTTTAAAAGTTGGGACTAAACTAAAATTAAGAATTTTATGAAGAACTAAAAAGACAATAAAGTCATATTTGCTTGTTTTATTAAATATGTTTTCAATTATTTATTTATCATTTTCTTCTTCTAAATTAACATTTTGTTTTTTTTTTCATAAAGATAAAATGAAAAAATAACAATGAAATTAGTTTAAAATAATAATTTGATCTTAAGAACCCACTGTATTATTTTATAACGTGATATAGCTTGTTTATTCTGGGAAAAGACTGATATAGTTTGTTTAGTTTCATTTAGATTGGAATGCAGGGGCTGAAAAAGCCCACTTACGCACACCTGCTGAACACGCGGGTGCATAAGCTGCACGCGAAGGTTGAGTTCTTGCAGGAGTTGGGGTTTTCTTACGAGGAGGCACAAAAAGTATGTGTAAGGTTGCCGGCCATTTTCCGTTATGACGTGGAGAACAATCTATGGCCAAAGTACGTGTATCTTGTGAAGGAAATGGAGAGGGATTTGGAGGAGTTGAAGAAGTTTCCTCAGTACTTTGGGTTCAGTTTGAAGGAGAGGATTATGCCAAGGCACTTGCATTTGAAGGAGAGGGGTGTTAGGATTCCCTTGAACAGAATGTTGATGTGGGGTGATGAAAAGTTCTACAAGAAGTGGAAGTGATGCCATGCAATTGCTATATTTGCTCATATATAAATCATGCAGCACATTATTTTTAATGCTGAATATTCTAACATCTGATACTCTCCATTAGTAAGTAACAATTCTTAGGAGTAGAATGTATCTGTATCCCTCGCCTTGTCTCTGTTTTGCTTGCATATCAACAACATAGACTTGTGTGCAAGTCTGTGTGGGAAGGTAGACAAATTCTGGGTTGCCAACGTAATGCTTCAGGAGTCTGACCATGTCTGCCGCATTCTTCTTCGCTTGAGACTAAGTGAGATGTTCAAGTAATTTGGAAAGTAAATTTGACATGGTATGGTGCAATTTGACCTAATGAATGTTGGTTTCTTGGAAGCCAAAGGTTTATAGATGCCTGTTAACCTATGCAGTTTATAATTTCTTAGTTTGTTATTCTGATCCTCATTCATAGCGGTAACAACTTGTGTTATATTGTTCTAGCCATTACTTTAGTACATGCATTATGTACTTTTCTTGTAGCTTATATAAATGTATATTAATGAACTTGTATATTTGATCCTATCACAGTGTCAGAGCTTGATTAGTTTCTATTTGTGGTTACTGTTCATGAGCCAACATCTCCTTTGCGTATGATTGTTTTGTCAACACCATCACCCATCATCTTCTCATATTTAATAACAGAAAAACTTTCCAATACGAATTTTTTAATTTGGAAGCAAGTTGAGTGTGTGATAAAGATACACCATCTTTATCAATATGTTGTTAATCCTTTAATGCCTTGGAATGGTGATGCTCCCCACTGGATTTTGTTGAAGAAGTGAAGGATGTACAGCATCTGTCATTACTGGGCTATGCTGTTTGTCTGCTTTTTTGGTGGTTATCTATGCTGATTGCATTCCAATATTCACAACAAGCAGTGCTCCTTTTTGCAATATGTAAATGTTAATATCGGGGTTAGTTTCCAAGAACTAAGGTGTATGTTTAGCATATGGTCTAGTTGGTGGTATCCCTTTTTTGTGGGAATGTATGGTTGATTTGCTAAATTTTTGTAAGAAACTCATTCAAATTTCCTTTTCCTTATTTCTCTTTGGACTTTTTTTGACTCATGTAGCTAATTAAAACCCATGTGTAGGTCATGTTTACTCATATTCTTTAATTAATTTGTTACTCATATTCTTGCATGTGGTCAAATTGCTGAAACTTTTACAAAACATCTCTCTCTGTCTCTAGCTTAAATTTGTTTCTCATGTAACAAACTTAATGTTATTGATTGTTTTCAATACTATTAGGGTATATCAAGTTATAATTTTTTACTTTGTTACTGTGATCATTTGATAACTGTGAGAGCTTTCTGTTGTATTGTTTCTGTAATAACTTCAATACATGTATCATACACATTTTCTCAGCCTACATAAATATACGTTGATGAACTTCTTGTATAATTAAAATCAGTGACATAATTAAATATACCTGAGGACCAATGTCACTCGATTCTCTATATCAAACGTTTACTTATGTAAAACAGTGACATAAAAAAAATACAGGGATTAATATTGTATATGGGAATATAAAGGTGTGATAAAACCTTATTTTTCAACCATTTTTAATGAGGCAAGAGAGCACAACAAGGTTGTGTTAAGTTGTTGTAGATGGGAAATGTGTAAACAGCAGCAGCCCATCTAAGAAGGAGCCTAAGAAGTCCATAAGAAAGAAAAGAGGCCCAGTTTGATGAAAAGGGGAGAGACATTTTGGAGTTTGGAATAAATGATAAAAAAAATATTGTGATTCTTATCCTTGATAATAACACATAAAATAAAATAAAAAATATTATTATGTTTTCATAAGGAGTTTTAGAACTTTTTCATTAGTCCTTATTAAAAGAGTGTAGGCAGAAGTGTTTTGTAAGAAGTGATTGTGGTTGGGAAAGTTTGGTAAAGATAAAAAAGTGAGAGCAGTTGAGAGAAGATTCGAAAGGAAGTGAAAATGTGAAAATGAAGATGGAAAAAGGTGCTGGAGAGAATGGGACCCATGTTATATGTGATGCTTCACTCCATCATGATTAGATTTTGGAAGACTTTGAAAACGATCCAAGAGCCATAATTGCTGCATGGAATTCAGCAAAATATACACTATTCCATCATACCACTGCTTCTGCATTATCATTTTCTTCAAAACTTCTCTATTCCTAACCCTCCTTTTCGACTATTATTTATTACACTTTTGAACTTTATATTTTGAAATCATTACTTTTTGTGACCCTGTCGGTTTGCTTTATTCTTTCCTCTTACCATATCCTTTCTTCTTTTTCTCCAAACATTTTTAAGTGCTACAACCACCCTTCATCCCATATTTTATTCTCAATTTCACTCTTTCTATATCTTCTTTTTAACAAAAATAGTAATTAAACTTGTTAGTTACCTAAACCCTAAACGTCTTTACATAACATATATCAAACATGATATTTGTACTATGTTTGTAAGATAATCGGTGAAAGATATTTATGAGTGTTTAATTTTAAAAATATTTGTTAAGTTTCTAATTATTATAATATATTTTTAACACAATTTTAAAAATCAAATTTATTATATAAAATTTTATTTATTATGATTATAAAAATAAAAAATAAATTCTTTTGAACCAATTATGAAAAATATCTGCTAAAAACCACTTAAATATATTTATACACATAAATTTTTATTATTATTTTATATAATATAATATAAAAAAGATTCGTATTATTATATCCTACATTTAAAAATTATATTTTGTTTTCGTATAATCTATGATACATAAGTTAAGTTAGATTAACTTGTTAGTGATTAAAAAATATACTTCTTTCATTTTATTTAATTACTACGCTTAATCTGAGTATACTGATAAATAAATATGTATATAAGTTAATTATTAAAAATAAGAGTAATTTACAATAAATTAAAAATGATGATTAAGTAAAACCAAATTTTTTAAAATCCGACTGTTAAAAAGAAAAAAAAATATTTATGAAAAAAAATTGTAATAGGGAGAAATGAGGCCCATGAACATGATTGAGTATTCGGGTAGGTCACATTGTGCCAACGGATCAATGTTATCTATCCGTACGAACAAACCTCAGTCATTTCCATCTAATTATGGTCTAAATGATGATTTCAACATGATTCACTCTTTAATATCCAACTTTCACTCATCAAACACTGTGTTTAACTTTAATTTATTCACATAAACCAATTTAGGAGTATTTGTTATCTTATAACTCCATTTTTTTTAATTTGTTTAATACATTTGAAAGAATTTGTAGGTTTATTGTTTTATTATTTAATAGACATTTGCATGCCAAATTGGTGATATGATGGTATTTTTTGGGATAAAATTAACATTTATCAAGCAATTTTCTTATATAATTTTTTGACTTAATTGCATGTGGAGTCTTAAGGTATTAATTGTTATAAATAAAAGTTATAATATGTATAAGTTAAACCAGGATCGAATTCTCAAGTATTTTGCTCCTACTAAATAAATATTTATTAATATTAATAATGTTATTAGAAAATTAATCTTTAATTAAATTAATGACTAATTTATAATATAAAATAGATAATAACTAATATTATTAGTTATGATTTTTTAGAAATTATTTTAGATATTTTTATTATTAATATAAATTATTAAAAATATTAAATATAATATTTAACTCAATTAATATAATAATTAATTTTTTTTTTTAAATTGACTGTTATTTATTTATTTTTATAGTGTAAATATATATATATATATATATATATATATATATATATATATATATATATATAAAAGTCAATGATAATTTTAATAGCGATTCAACTGCCAATTGTCTTTTTGGGTATATTACTGTTGGCATTATTATCCATGATATGCATGAATATTCCCTAAAAAGTTTGTCACATAATTTTTTATTTATTATATTTGAGTTTTAAACAAATAATTATGTGATGTGTAAATCATCGTTGAATCTAAAACGCTGCTTCTCGAAGCTTAGGTCTTTTTGCTTCTAGAAATTTTTAAGATGGTACATTTGGAGACGAGCTTTGTAAAAGAGTTAAAATATACATAAAATATCACTTTTAATTCATTTATTTATTGTTGATTAAAAAAATGTTGAATCTAAAATATTAACATTACAGTTTGAAGTTGTTGTCGGGTTCTAGAATTTGTCATTATTTTCTTTTCCACTGTTAATATTTATATTTAATAAAAAAAAATCAATGTTTTAATCCTTTTACCACTTAAGAAATGATCAAAATAAAAATTAAAACTTTCTTATTTATAAAGTTGTAATAATTTTAAATATAAAAGAGAGCAGCATGCAAAATTTAAATAATTATGAGAATCAAATTGATTTTTTTTTTGTAATTTTATATTTTGTATGCATACATATTTTTTCTTAATTGTTATTGTATATGTGAACACTTTAACAATTCATATATGTAAAAAATAAATAAAAAATGAAAACATCTCCATATATAGACATACACAGTGGACAATGAATGCACTTTATTAGAGTAAGAAAAACAAAACATGCATGTATGAAAGAATATATGAGGAGACAAAGAGAAAGTGAAAGAGATAGAGAGAACAAGTTGAAGGCAACAAACAATGCATAAATGTGAGAACATAGCTGTACGGGGTCCACTATATGGATAATACTTTTAAAACGTATCTTCATCAACTTCTGTGAGACACTGTTTGTTTCCAATTTTTAAGACCAAAAACTATTCAAATTTCTCATCAACTTTTCTCACCTCTACACAGAGAGAAACAAAAGTTACTTTTCCACACATGAATGTATCATTTTGTATTCTGTATATAATCCTATGAAGTTGTTGTACTCTTAAATTTGTTGAGAAGATCTCGATAAAGATATTTTCATAGTATATAAGTATGTACAAACTTGATCTTATGTGTTAAAGATCTTACATCAGTTGTAGATAAGAACATTAATATATATCTGGGTGTAAATTTTACTTTATAAGATGTTGTTATAAGGTTAAGTTAGGTTTAAAATTAATTTCTTAGTATGATATCAGAGTCCTTTAAAATTTATCCTAATGAGAATTTATTGGGTTTATCAGACACCCACTATCGGAACCATTATAAATATATATTGTTTCACACACAAGTTGATAGTCTCCATGTAAGAATGATGTATTAAAGATCTCACATCAATTTAAAATAAAGACATTTATATCTTACACTTAATTGCAATGATCATAAATAAATTAGGTTAAGTTGATTTAGCAATGACATCATTACAAGAATATTTTTAACTTACCAATTGGGTTTAATCGATATTTGATTTAGAAATAGTTAAGATTTTGAAATAATTTGTTTCTCGTTTAATGTTAAAAGTATTCACATTTACATAAATTCAATACCCTACATAATAAGAATAGGATTTTACAGTTGAAACAAACTCCTTTGAGGCAATGAATTAAAAAGAAGAAAAAGAAAGAAAACCTAAATTAGAAGAGAAAGAAAAATGGTAGAGGTAATTGACATGGTGAAGGGGACATGAGTGACTCTTTTCAAGGGGCAAATAAAAGTAGATTAAGACAATAATGGAAAACAAAGAAACATTGGAAACAAAATTTTCAATTCTCTTCTCATACTTTCACGCATTCTTTTTTTCTAAGAATAACATTTTTTTTTCACTATAAACCATTGTTTTTATATTTTGTATTTTCATCACATATATAATTCATTTATTTGTCCGTGCAAAATTTATTATAAAAGTTTGTTATAGAAATAATATAGTAAGGGTGAATTGTCCTAATTTAATATTATATTTTTCTCTTAAAAATAATTGGGAGAATTAAATATATTGTTTAATTCGAATTGGAGAGGAATTCCATAATTTATATTGGGAATATATTTTTTTATGCTTTCAGAAATTATTGTTAAGATGATTTTTAAAGTAATTATCATAAAAACTAATAAATTTAATATACACCATGATGGAATGAAAATTATCGAAAAATTGTTACACATTAACAGCCTATTTTCTTAGTCTTCTCGTATCTTTTTCAGATTTGTTCTAAGCATTATGCGTGTAAATTGGGATAAGATTTGACATGTTTTGAAAGTTGCATTAATAATTAAAGTGAATTATGACATCTTTATACATATAGGTACGTAACAAACGAATACGGATATAAGCTATACATAAGAAAAAGTTATATACAAGAATTTTGAGTTTTTTTAATTGATTAAATAAGACATATATTTTGTTTTTTTAAAAAAATATTTTGTTATGATTATTTATTTTACAACTCAAGAATGGAGCATTTATGGTGGTGACTAACAGTGGCAATGATAGTCTTACGATTACATGTGGTGGTGAGATATTGCAGTGGTCGGGTTGTGGGTCACAATGGTGAATGAGAATCTTGGCAGTCCAGCACTGGTTTTCTTGTGCCTCTCTCATGGTAGCAATATGCAGAGGAGGAACACCAAAGAAGGAGAAGAACCACACAAAAATAAAACGTAAAAAATAAAATTTTACTTTTAACCTAAAAAAAAAAAACTTTCTTTCTAATTCATTACAAGAAAATCATGAAATAAAAACCAATTTTATAGATAAAAAATAATTAATTGTATGATAACTAAATTAAAAACCATTTTAGAGACTAAAAAAAAAATTTGATTTCTATTATTGTCAAATGGTTTCTAAACTGGTATCTAATTAGCAATCAAAGTTTTTGCTACCAGATTTAGAATCTAAATAATTGGTAGTTGAAACCTTGGTAGCTAATTAGATACCAATTTAAAAATTATTTAACAATAATAGAAACTAATTTAGAAACCAAACATTTTTTTAGTTTCTAAAATGGTCTCTAATTTAGTCACTATAGCAACTAATTATTTTTTTGTTTCTGAAATTAGTTTCTATTTCATAATTTTCTTGTGGTGACTTCAATTTAGAATATAATTGATATATTTACCGACTTAACCCAAATTGACAATCATGTATAACGGTATGTAAGATTCAATTGACGATCTTCCTAAATATTTAAGGTCAAACAAAAGACGTGATTTCATCTTCATTTGGATATGAGATGAATATTTTTAAATGTTTACATTTATTTCTAAAAAATTTATGAGAACGATCAAAATTTCTTAGATCCTTATTAATTGAACAGATTTATAAATATGTTAATTTCTATATCCATACTTAAAGTCAGATGAATCCAGACTAATAATAGTTTATTTAATATAATTTTTTAAACACTTAACTTGATTGTGAAATATTATTATAAAATTCATTTATGTCTCATAAAAGGTACTCAATGTATTCTTAACGAGCACTAACAAGGACATATAAATAGACAATGAGTTTCAAGGAGTAAACTATATATTTTATATTTATTATACTCGCTCCTCACCTCTTCTTACGATCGATTAACATCACAAATAGTTGTTTATACCGAAGTTGTTTCATCTTTCCCTCAAAAGTCGTTAGATTCGATTCTAGGTAAGAACAATATAAAAACTATACAATTTTATGGGGTTGTGATATGTTGACACTGTGAACAGGGAAAACACACGTCTCACACTTCAATACATTAATATTTTATTTATTTATTAATTCAAAATATTATTATATTATTATAAGTGTTTGTTAAATATATGTTGTTTACTGTAGATGATTCTCAATTTTATGTTGGTTCAATTGAGTCCACATGTGACCCATAGATGTGCACATAAGTGTGAATACACATACATGTACACATATGTATATATTACTTACTAAATAAATATATATAATACATAAAAATATGAAAAATACAATCTCTCTAACTTTGTTTGATCTTTCTATTATAAAATGATCATGTACTAAGAATTATCATAATTTAATAATTAATCCACATTACATGATATATATAATGTATTTATATATCAATAACACATGTAGATATGCAAGCACACAAATACATATTTCGACAAATATAAATAATAACACAACTTACATACAATTAGATGCACATGGATTGATTGAACACCCATTTTGTTTGAAGTGATGTTGATTCCTCATTTGAGTGAACTCATTTCGTTGAACAATAACATCTATAAGAGATAATTGGTACAACATTTCTCATTTGAGCCTCATTTCCTTGTTTACGTGATCATCATTCCTCTTGCTCATGTGTCACATAAGTGTTTAAATAAGGAGATTTGTTGTATGATCCAACAAGTTTAAAAAATATCATGCACCACGACTTTCTTAAACTTGAACAGCCACTTGTCATTTGAGTGAAACCACTTATTACATGATCCACTAAATTAGTGAAATATCATGCATTGTTGTTATATTTTAACACTTGACCACTTATCATTTATAAGTGATGAAAATCCCATAAAGATAAAAATTACCTTGATATCTCTGGTTTAAATTTTAAATCATAACTTAAAACAATTGTATCCATTACACTATATTTTTACTATCCACATTGTTCAAACTAATATTACTTTCATATTTTTAATTCCATATAAAAAAAAAGGGATTAAACCAATTGTAGAAAATTGTAAGCTTATTCCGCCGATGAAAATTTCAATCAACAACTTGATCAAATATAATGTTTCTCCTTAGGAATATGATATGTTATAATTTACATTTTTAGAAAAATATATAAAAATAGTTTTAAAAGGATGATTTTTTTAAATATATAGATTTTTTTCATTCTTTATTAATTAAATATTATAGTTATGAGATCAGGTCTCACATTTACACTCTTTTTTTTTTCTTACACTGTTATATATTTTAATTATTCTCAATTTCCTATCTATAACCTTCGACATTTTTGGCATCGAAGGAATTTGTTTATGTACCCCTCCCACTCATTGTTCTTTAGACTTTTATGTCTATTTCAGTTCTCTTTACAAGTATGTACTCTTCATAATTGATATTGGGAAAATATTCTCTTTTCTTTTATGTATAATATTTTATACATATTTTTATTAAAAAAATATTAAATTTCTTCTACCAATACAATTTTATTGGATTGGATTAGGCATATTGCAGAACATATTCAGGAAAGATTATTAATACTGATTTTAATTGTTTTAAAAAAATTATTTGGAATTTTAATAGAATGTTTGAAACAATGGCTAGAATTTGTAAGAAATCTGAAAAATAAACCATTCTTTTGAATCTGAAAACTTGCAATTTATAACTATTTTCCAACAATTAGGAAGAGTGTGGCAAAAGAAGATATAGATGTAGTATGTGTCCAAGAGAGTAAAAAAGATACAGTAAATTCTGGAAAATGCTATGGAATATGGGGTATTAATAATGTTGATTGGAAACGGTCCTAGGACATTGTAAAGGAGGGTGTAATGAGAGTTGTAAATAATTACCATAACTTTGGAAAACGGCCTAAAAGTATGAATGCATTGTTCATAAACCTAATACCTAAAGTAGACAATCTACAAAAGTTGGACGAATATAGGTCGATTTTTTTAGTGGGGAGTGTATACAAAATTATATCTAAAACCTTAGGTTGAAAAAGTTCTACATAAGATTATTGATAAATCTTCTGAGGTTTATTAGACAAGGTTGTGGTAGCAAATGAAGTGATGGATGTAGTAAAGAGATACAAAGGAGAAATGCAAAATAGTTAAAAATAGATTTTGACAAAACAGGATAGATTGATTTTTTTAACCCGCTGACCCGCATTAGCCCGTCCCGCATAACTTGCGGCCCACACGGACTAGCAGTGGAGCCTAATAACTTGCTTAAAATCGGTTAAAAATTCTAGATGCAGGGTGTCCAATTTTTAAGAGCTTTTTATATACATGACAACTTTCACTTGATCTTAGTGCATTTGCTAGGAGAGTGATGTTTGCTTGCAAGAGAGATATGCACATTGAGACAATAAATACTGATTGAAGCTAGGGTGAGGACAACACATTAATCTCATAACTGGTGTGGTGGATCTGAAATCAAGTAGCAGGTAACAAGTCTAAAACATCTCTAAATAGAGTTGTAAGCAAGACAGCTAAAACAACCTTTTTACAAGGAATCCACGTAAGTATTTTTTTTGTTTATGTCGTGCTTATAGAATGTGGTCGATTAGCATGTATTACAAAATATATTGGTGGTCAAGATCTTATCTCTACTAGACGAGTTGAGTCTTTATACTGTAATGATGTTTTTTGTTTGGATGACAATGTTTAGGTTCTTAAGTTTGGCATGTGAAGGATGTCAACTATTTAATTGACTGGTAGAACTTTATTAGGTTTTTGTAAAAAAGTTTAAGCACTACTAATATTTTTTACTAATAAAAATAATAATAATCTGAAAGAATCTTTTTATATGAAAAAATTATCGCAAAGAACCTTCTCTAGAAACAATCTGATGAAAACTTAAACTATTTTTTAAGGAAAAACTTCCATATTTATAAAACATATAGTCTAAAACATAATTAACTTTGATTAAATGATTAGCAGGCCAAAATCAGCTAGATTTTTTCATTGATAACCCTTCTTTCCCCACTATAAGAACCATTAAAAAAAAACAAACTAAAAGTCATCCCTATAACACAGTTATTTCCTCCAAATAGTGAAATAAAAGTTGTTTAAAGTAATGACCTTGCATAATATGAGTTTAACTTGTAGATAAATTCCCCAGTTGGATGCTCAATTCAAACTCATTTTATTGAAAATATAACACTATAACCATTCAACATAAAATATTCTGGTTGAAGGAAATTTTTTCTACTTTAGTTTCTGTGATCAATTTTATTTTTTCTTCAGCAATATAAAATGTCACATTCTACACATATTTATTACTTTATAGCAATTTCTTTTACTAGAATGTTTCGTGGTTGCCTTTTGTGTCAATCATGTAATTGAAATCTTAGGTGGAAAGATGTTGCCGACCAATTGACATTTGACAAATTTAATCTTTCAGTCAAGTAAATGACAACATTTACCGAAAAGAGAACAGAATAGGAAGAGAATGCAACAGTGTTGGTCTTTTTCTTCTTCTACATTTTTATTAGAAAAAAAAAATCACCTCATTAGATATTTGCTAAAATAATTCTTACCCAAGCTAGGAATGCATACGAATTAAAATAATTTATTCTGAGTCATTGAATATTTAATTGAACTTGTATTTTAGTGTTTTTGGCTTATATAAATAACATCATCATATGTTTAGACTTTGAGTTTAGGTTTATAAGGTCTATGATAATTGTTATGAGTGTGCACTTTTTTTCTTTTTTCTTTTATAATTGAATCGAATGTTATTGATAAGAATAAGAATAAGAATATAAGGAGTGTGCATTTGATTCGGAGACCTCACATATGTATGATTTCAGGTGCAGACTGAATAAATAATGAAAAGTAATATATATATATATATATATATATATATCCTTTTTTAAACAATCAATGTTAAAATAAAACTAAATATGAATATTTTACATGTATGTAAAAATATAAAAAAAAACTTGAATTATCAATATATTTTTTCTATTTTTTTCACTTAAAAGTTAAATTTAATATTAACTAATATTAAAGGTAAGATATAAAGTACTATAATAAATAAAAATAAACAATGTATAAATAAAAATATTTACATACATACTCATTACTTTAAAGATTTAGATAAAAGCATTCTCTTGATTTCATATATGAATTTGTTTATGAGATGAGCAAATTAAGAACACACAACTAACTTAAGTTATGTAAAAAAGAAAAAAAATCATTTAAATATTGTGCAATATTATTAGTTGTTTAACAATTTTTTTTTTAATTTCTTAAGATATATATAGTATATGTACACTAAAAAAATTATTAAATAAAAACTAATTTTAAAAATAAAAAATAACTAGTCATTTTGAGACTAAATTATTGATAAATAAAAAAATTTAAATTAATTTTTAAATAAGTATCTAATCAGATAAATAACTAAAAATTAATAACTAATTAAATACTATTTAACTAATTAAATACTATTTAACTAATTAAATATCAATTTTAAAATCCATTTATAAATTTAGAAACTACTTCATATATATATATATAATTATTTATGAATTAAATAAGATAAGAGATTGGTAATATGATTTCCCTCATGGACGATAATTGAGAGAAAGTCCCTTGAGAAAAAGACTTGTGTGGGACAATGTAGGTGTATTTTAGGAGGGAGTGTGTGCGTAGAATACTAGAATAGACTAGACTACCTTAAAGAAAAGGGAAGGAATAATTTCCATAGTAGCAGTTGACCAAGTACAAAACCCTTGTCCTGCTCTGCTGAATTACCCTTAATTCCCGTGTTCTTTCCAATCACTTGGCATAGGATTTGAGGTATTATACGAGAAGAAGAGCTATAGTTAGCTATCTACCTAGGAAGCACACGAACCAAAACACCAGTTCGAGACCAAATTCAAATTGAAACCATATATGGAAGGAGAGAGAGGTGGTGCTCCCAATTATGAGCTTCAAGTTTCATTCACCAACACCCCACAAGCCATACACGAATTGGGTTTTGTTCAGTATGAAGAAAACCAGGTCCTTGGCTTCTTATCACCCTCTTCACAATCTCAATCTTCTCACCTCTCTCAATCCTTAAATACTGATGTAGTTGTTAATACTACCACTACAACTGCAGCAACCATCGGATTCATGAATCACACTCCACTTGTCACCAAAACTTGGAATAACGACCAGGTGCTTATTCACTTTCACCACTACTTTGCAAAATTAATCTCCTTCATTCAAAATCAACCTCTCTAATCTTCACCCTTATATAATAATTCTCTTTTCTCTTCTATGTCCTTATCGATCTTAATTAGGGTATTTTTATTATTATTCCATCTTGTAAGAAGGATTTTTTGCTTATGGTATTTCAGGTGGGAACTCTGGATCCAAAGGCTGCAGATGAAGAAAACTGCACTGAAAATGCTAGTGAAGGCAACAACAACGTTTGGTATATATCCTTCTTCCTATTATAGCTTCAATTTCCTTTCTCTCTCTCTCTCTCCAAGTGCATGCACGTAGATATTTGTTTATATTCCAGTTAAAGAGATATATTTCTTCAGGCATCAGATCAAATTGTAAAGGTCTCCAATCTTTATAGGAAAGCGATTGATTGCTTATTTGTCTGGATTCAAGGTTTTAAAAAGCACTTCCAATTCGTGATTTTTTTCCAACATCAACATTTTTTGAGTTTTTGTGATTATTTTCACCACTATTTGGGACTGTGTGACGCATTTTACCCACAATTAGTTTTAGTTTATGTGATCACATTATGTATTTATCTACAATTTTCTGTGACATCAAGAACTGAAATGAAACCACAAAGTGCAGATAAACTTGTTGAATCTCGAATACACTTCTGATATTTGATTTCACATGTTTATTCTCTCTCAAACAGATCACTTGTCCATTTTCTCTTATTGCTATATTATTTTAAATGTTTCTTTGGATTCAAGAGACGTGATTAAAGGTAATGAAGAATATTCTGAATCATGTTAATTACGTTATATATATTGTGTGTTGTGGTAGGTGGAGGAGCGCAGCAGCTACAGAGAAGAACAAGGTGAAGATAAGGAGAAAACTTAGAGAACCAAGGTTTTGTTTCCAAACAAGAAGCGATGTAGATGTGCTTGATGATGGTTACAAATGGAGGAAATATGGCCAGAAAGTTGTCAAGAACAGCCTTCATCCGAGGTAATATTCAAAGCTTGATTAATTATTTGCTCAAAACAGATATTTTATTTTATTTTAAGGACCATAATGAGTGATGTTCATATCACGTGCAAGTTCAATTTTTTCTTAATAAAATGATTCATTTGGTATATGTTTGCAAAACTGAATTTAAAGCAGCACTTGATTTTGGATAAAAGGAAGCCATAATAACTAGGATTTGAACTGTGCTCAACTACCCAATGAAATGAGCTTCATTGAATATAATAAGTAGAAGATATTGAAGATGTGGGAGAAATGAAAATAAAAGTTTTGGTGTGTGAAACTGTCTATGAACAGAAGTGTTTGTGGTTGAGTACACTGGCAATATCACAGGCATTATACCCGGGGGAATGAAGGTAAAATGTCTTTTTCTGGAAAAAGTGTGTCGGTAGTGAATAATTTAATCAAATCCTGATCACAAGTCACAAGATTTATTGGCATCATTCATCTTAGACTTTTGTTTTTGAGAAACAAATGGATGCTGGAAAATACTGCATAAAATGGTGAAGAGAATAATACATGGTTGATGAATATTAATTGAGAGCAGGTTTAACTTGAAGTCAAATATTGAAAGGGAAGGGAGAAAATAGGTATAGATATATAATCAGTTGTAATATTTGGTGGGCTATTATTAGAGTTTTGACCATAAGATGCACTATAGGGTCCCCTCTTTCGTACTCTATTTCAAAACCATCCATTTTGTCCTGGTATTTCTATGACAAAAGTTCTCTACATTTTCATCCATCTCTGTAAAAGGCTGTAGTTCAACTTAAACTTTTTCCTTGCAACTCAATTATTTATATTGCATACTTCTTCTTTAGTTTGCTTTATATTTCATTACATCATACCATTATATTTTATTACTTTAGTTTAACTAATTTATTGATTCCATGCATGGAGCTTTTTTGGTTTAAATGGAGTAATAACACCTTCCAAAATTTTATGTGAAAACATATGACTTATATCACAAGGTTACTGCTATAAGAGAAAGTATCAGCAACTGGGTTTCGGATCATCGTTTTTTTTTACTAATTTGATACCATTTAAGTTTTATATGTGGCAATGAAGTTTTAATTAGACACTGATCATAGTTGACAAAATATATATGATAGAATATGTTGAGTGATATATAGGACAAAAAGTTGATAAAGCACAATACATCTATTTTTCAGCTACATTATCATGAAAGGTTTTACAAAGTTTTATCTTGTATGAAAAAAAGGGGGGAAATAGTTATTGGCATGTGTGTCAAAGCTACTACAGGCAAAAGCTAATAGTTGAGTAAGTTAGTTGTGCATGAGGAGCAAGTTGCTTCCAACATTACTCATAATAAACTTAAAAGAAGAAGTAAGCACCCATAGCATACCAGTTGAAACATAATTTTTTATTGGCAAAAAATAAAATAAATAAATAAATAAAATATTTCATAAAAATATTCTAAATCGTATACTTTAATGTATCATAATTATATAATTGTAAAAGTTTTAGTCTCCTTTACCCAAACAACATCCACCAAAACTATCTGACAAACATAAAATTATCATGTTACAAATATAAACTTGAGAAAGCAAAAACTTCCTGAATTAACAGTGGTACAAAAAATTTTATGAAGAAAATTATCCAATCTTTTCGTCTGGTACATAACTCTTCCATTCCGAATGCCAATAGAAACATATAATGAGATCTTTGTAAAATGTTGAGAACATTGGAGACATGCTAGGATTTGATAAGGTAAATAGATCATACATGTATTAAACAAGCTTTATTAATCTAGGTTATTACTTTGATTAACAAGCCATTGTTCAAACAGATTGAATAGTATAACTGTGATATATCTTGGATTTTTTTTAATAATATATTAATAAAAGAATATATGAAGTACTTTAATCTTTTACATAAATCCATAAACAAAATATACAATAAAAAGATGTATTTTACTTTATAATTAGATATGAATACCATCTCCCCGAAAGAACCTAATATAAATCGTAACATGACCTTGAATAGGTTTTACATAATTTTGAGATTGGTTAGTTGTTTAACCAATCCAATATGATTTAATAATCAATACAGCTAAGAGTCATGATGTTAATTAATATCTCAAATTTTTGTTACGAATGTGTATTGATTTCTCAAATTCAATGACACTGGATAATGAACATATATATTGTCTTAAGGAAGAAAATGGTTCAAAACTTGCAAGTTAAACAGCTACTTGTGATTTCTTCTCGTGTTAGTGTGTTTTAGAAAATTTCCTTCTTTCTATAGGTTTAGTTTTGTATTTGGCACTCTAAAAAATCCTCATTTAATAATTTTTTTAGAAACCCAAACACTGTCATTGCTTTACATATTTGTAACAAGCATATTTGACCCAAAAGATAAAAAAAAAATTGTGTACTTAATTAATGTTGCGTGCATGGGAAGAAACAGTTAAAGTAGTTTTCGTGGAGGTACTTGTGAATGCAAATGGTGGCCAAAGTGGCATCTATGTAAATCCAATATCCTTAAACTAAAAAGCAAGATATCAGATATCAGAAGATTGCACTTAAAGATATGTACTTAGAAGTGCAATTAGGAAGATGGAAAACCTGATATGACTTCAGGAATAAAGGTTCATGGAACTGGAATTACCAGAAATATATTTTCTAATATCATGATTTGAGACACGACATTAACATATATTGTTTAACAAACAATAATTAACATCATAAAGTGATGTAGTACCAACCTTGAAAACCATTTTTATTGAAAATAATTAAAATAGAGGAACTATACTGGTGTGGAAACATTATAGTTTGTTTCTCGACAAAGGAACTATATATATATATATATATATATATATATATATATATATATATATATATATATAACATAATCCATATATATATCAATTATATGTCTGTGATATGTATTTTTTGAAGTGACAGGTTTAATCAACCATAGGAATTTATGTTATCCTTAGAAAAATCTTATGTAAAACTTTCTCATCATATTACGAGTTGCGTCAAGTTTTTTTAATAAAAAAAATAGATATATTATGGGATTGGCAACTAGTTTAGAATTTAGATTTTTTTTTTCACACATATAACATATAGAATAATATTTAATGTATTTTGATGTTTTTTAGTCGAATTTATTATATGAAACCGACAAGATTTATTAGCATTTTCAACCAATAAAAAACAATGTTCTATATGTTTCTTTATTAATAGTTTAGTGATTCAAATTTTACGCCGACATTTGGAAATTGATTTTTTTTATTAGTTCGAACTAACTCATTGAACAAATACAGAGAATATAAAGAAAATATTTAAATTCAATTCTAATGAACTTCATTACTGATTCATCATTAATTTATGGTTACTAAAATGCTTGCTGTATATGTATCTGAATTTATTCTTAATGAAATATGATTATAAAAAATTAAATGGAAAGAGTTGAATATTTAAAACATAATATGACTTTACATTTTTTAATAATTAAATGTTATACCTTTTGTTTTATTGTACATTACTTTAAAATGATACCATGGTTGGATTAATTTAAAATATTATACATATGTTGGATTAAATTGAAAATCGATTTAATTATATAATTCGTTAATAAACCTGTGGAGAATTTGCACTGAACTGCTTTTATTTATAAAATCGTTATAATTAATTCAATTAGGATTAATTGCATTGAATCTGTATTAGGTTATGCTTATCAAATTAGACTCTTATTAATTATACTATATTTTAACAATACTAGTTTTTTTTTAAGATAATTTAAATTTTCATTGAGAGAAATGAGCATGTTTTGACGAGTTTTTAACATAAATATCTCAGAAATACATGTAAAAGACTAAATAATTATACCATATATCTTACTTAATGTCTTCCATTAGCATTAAATTATATAAATATCTAAAACCCACATTTAAATGTGAATTAACTACATCATTCTCCCTTGTACATGGGGTAGAATCATAAATATGTCAAGAAACGTAAATTTTTTCGATTTAAAATTATATAAAATTTAAAGTTTATACATTTTTAGTATTATGTTTTTATGTTATCAATTAGCTATATAACCTATTAAGTATGACTTTTTGAATAAGTTTTAACAGAATTAATATTTTTTCAAAATATATAGCAACCTATAACTAATTAGATGATGGTTTCAAGTTACTTTTATATATTAATATATTTTCATTAAATCCATTTATATGTTTCATATATTTATTATCTCATATAATATGATAAGACAAGTCAATTAGTTTTTAATAGAGACTTAATTGTTTTCAAATCTATAATTAATACTTGTTTTCAGATATAATTAAATACTTAATTTTTAAAATGTATAATTATTACTTATTTTCAGAATATGATATTGACAGGCTACCTAACCATATTTGTATAAAAGAAAATAAAATAAGTAGGTTCCTTCAACAATAAGAATGTCGCATTTAATATACTTATTTTTATTTTTGTGTTTTATAATTTCTCACACATTCGACACAAGGCTACAAATTTCTCTTTGGTAGAAATCAAATGCATTATTGAGACTTAATTTTTAAAAATTAAATTTTTTTAATTACTAATTATAAAAATATTTAATTTTTGTATCTTTGAAACATATTTAATATAAATTTTATTTAATTGCTTACTATATATTAAAGGGGTTATTTATATTATGAAAAATATTTGGTAGGGACTAAAACAAATACTTGTTATGACCAATCTATATATTATTAATATGCACCTTTTTATTCTATCAATAACAAATTATTAATGTATGATAGATCTGTAAGTTTTTCAATAATAAATTCTGTAAAAAAATTGATTTCTAGTTAATTGTGACATGCATATTATAAACTATCATAGGAGTTTTCTAATGTAATGAGTGGACTGATAAAACTTAGTTTTAACCACTTTTTTTTTCTAAGGATTTCTCAAATACTCTAATTTATTTATTAATTTTTTCAATAAAAAAGAAACATACAATAACCTTGTTTTAGATGTAATTTATAATGAGAAAATTTTGGTGTAAGATAAAAATAACAGTACTATCTATCTAGTGGATTTTATGTTTAACTCAAACTAGATCATGAGGTGAGGTTTGTACCACTTATATATAATGAATTGTCTTCATCTCTAATGGATTGTGAGATCTCCAACACCGTCTTACTTAAAGCAATTTCATTTTTTAAGTAACTGTTTAATGACAAACAAAGACAACATGCATATTTCTCAAGTCTCTTTACAAAGACGCTGTGTAAATGATTGCTAAGTTTTAAAGGAAGCACAACATAAAACACTAACCAATCATAGAATATATCTCAAATTTCAGCAGCGAACATATATAGTCTGTACAATGTTGTTATGAACTTATATCAGAGTTCAGTTTAAAAAAAAAATTAACTATGACAGTAAGATTAAAACATATGATTTCATGCAAATAATCATACCCTAGTGGGCAGAGGTAAGACTGGTTTTATTGTTAGACAAAACTTAAATCATTAGTTTTTTTTGTATAATTAAAATCAGAATTTTACTTGGATATATTCTAAGTAGTAGAGGTTAATCCAAACAAAACAGCAAGAAATGAAAAATAACACCAAAACCAAAAGGCCTAATCCAAGTTTTTATCCTTCTTATATAGTTCTCTATTAAGATTAACCTTGCTAATTAATAGAAATGTAATGAACACAGACCAGCTACAACTTGTACTCAGTTTCTGTCATGCACATCAAGAATTTACAAGTAAGATGACAATAATTAAAGGATTAATTTGGCACAGAAACATGATAAAAAAGTTATATATATATCTCTGGAGTTTCTGAGCTATTTGTTTTGGATATTGCAGAAGTTATTACCGTTGCACCCACAACAACTGCAGGGTGAAGAAGAGGGTTGAACGACTCTCAGAAGATTGTCGTATGGTGATAACCACCTACGAAGGTAGACACAATCACTCTCCTTGCGAGGACTCAAATTCATCGGAGCATGAATGCTTTACCTCTTTCTAGTAGGTCAATGTCGGTCCTTAGGTTACGATCATCTACGTGTATTTATCAACTTAATTAAGCCACTTTCATTCATATATATATATGTTGCCATGTACTTGTCACAGAGTTCAATGTTCTTCAAAGTTGAAAGCTATGTGTGTATACTTATTACAACGCTCCTTACATTTCTTTCTCCATATTTTTCCTGCTTGGAGGGAACCAATACCCCCATCAAAAATATTGCTTGGTTCATATTTACGGAACATTTTTTTGTCAATATATATAGATTTATTATTATTCTTTTGTAGGAATGTCATGAACTTACTGTATCTTGATTTTTGCAGTACAGGTACACTATAACTGATACCATTTGAAGGATATAATACTGTTCCTGCTAAAAAAGTAACAGATGAAACATGCATATATATATATATGTATGTATCTGTTTAGTTTTGTTTAAGGGATACATATTATAAGGACAGAAAGTATTAATATATATGGGTTCGTCTAATATTTTCTATACTAAATAGTATTATACAAGAACTAATCTATTAAGATAGTGTAACGACTTAAGTATCACATTAAAGTTCTTAATCTACTCAATGCGTGTGATACTAATCAGCATCTTGTTTAGCTAACAACAAGAGATTTCATTTTCGTTTCCCACAGTTTCACCATTTTAGTGTCTAACAACTTAAACTTGTAAAGTAAGAGTATTGTTGGAATGCATGGGAATGTTGTTTCACAGGAATCACTTGTTCTATATATCCGTTTATTAGAGGAAGGGACGTGGATTGTGCATGCATTACGTAAAGACAATAATATAATTGCAGATTTCTTCGCCAATTTGGCTCGTTCTCACTTCTACATTTCTCAGAATTACACTTGAGAAGATATTCAGAAAATATGTTGTCGTTTTATGTACAACTTTGGGCATGACCCCGAGTTTTAGGACCTTAAATTGGGTGGCTGAAGTGTTTGAGTGGGCCTCATATGCGCCATTGATATGGACTGCGCCAATTTGTTCACCGGACAGAAATTTATAAGTTTGATGCATGACTTAATATGGGCGTTAAAGGTTGCTCAAACCAATTGCATTCTGCACCTCCATAATTTATTCTTAATAAGAAAAAAGGAACTCTCAAATTTGTCAAATAAATACATTATTCTCCATTCATGAAATTAAAACAACAACATTCATACACACCACACACCTACAACCCAAAACAATCCTCAAACAACAGACCATAGACATGACACACAAATTAAGATGAAGAGAACAAAACAACATAATACAAAAATGACCTATCATACCTGCACCTTTAAGACAATGAGCTTGAAAATGGAAAATTCTTCACAGCTGCAAGAGACGCTACACCCCCATTTTTTAGGACAATGGCCAACGCTGCACCTTCTCTTTAATACATGAAGATGGAGATATTTGTGTAATAAAATTTACTTTCCAAATCACATACCTATCGTTGCTGACATGTCAACTAGATGCAAAAGGTTTGTGTGTAGAAATTATAACAATTCGATAGAAAAAAAAGTTGCATAGTAATTAAAGTGCTTGGATAGACAGTGACCGACGACGCACGGGTGATTTCGGCCTCATTTTATAATTAATTTTCTTTATATTTCAAAAAATAGAAAAAAATACACCAGTCTGATTTTTGTCTCAATTCGTGTTATAAGAGTTGCTCTAGTTTTATTAAGAAACTGAATTGCCCACTTAAGCAACTAACCCGAGTCATTAAATATTATCCCACGAGTCCAAATTTTGATACATAACTCACTCAGCTCGTTTGTATTTGCAGTATCTTCATCACGAGTCCAGGTAGCTCTGCACAGCTCTAACAGATCGAAGCAGTGATAAATCTGATGGTGCATAGGAAAAGAAGCAAAAATTTGAAACTGTAAGATAGTTCATTGAAATTAGCTGAGTGGTTCGATTGAGCACCAACCAGAACAAGAGCATGAAAAAAAATATGCATAAAAAAGAAACAGGGTACTTTTGGCCTAACGTAATAGTTAAGGTACTAACTCATCAACTCAAACAACAATGCAGTATATTAATTCTTCCACAAACAAGGCCCAGGCAGAATCTACCTACCTAGGTACACCTGCCTGAATTACAATACTGCAAGCTATTTTCCAATCAATGGACACTGATGAAATATATAGGCAAACCACAATTCATTACAATCTAATCTTTTTGGTACCAAGCAAACCTACATTTCAGACTCTCCAGACAGTTTGTTTGTCCCACCCACAATATCTTCCTCCCACTAGATTAAAATCTTAACTGCTGCCTCGAGAACCTTGATGATATCATACTTAGGCTCGCCTCAGTCTCGCTCAGATGTTAGAAGGTTAAATGCCGAATTGGAAGGAATGAAAATTACAAGAGTAGCATCACATCAACTACAACCTTCTGGCTAAAACTAGTAGACTCGAAGTAAGCACTGATAACTATCGTGTGAGAAGTTTGTATGAAGGAATATCTTCGAGCCGCATTATGTCTTCAAGCAGAAGCTCTTTCTCCAGCTGACGGCGTGTAGATTTCATTACTGTCTGTTATAACATAAGTAACATGTTGATAATCACTAGCAATTCTAAGAAATATACATACTTCAGTTAAATTTGCTAGCGCATATATTTCCTTATCTGTGCAGAATAAATTCATGATAAAGAATACATACGTTAAAATCCATGTATGATGCACGCATAGAAAGCCATTGTTGATCCATCATCTTGAATGTAATGCAATAGAGAAGATCAAAAGCTGATTCATTTTCTGTCAGACAAGTGTAAAAATTAATTTACTAACTTTGAGAGTGAAACTAACATTAAAAGAAGACCATCGCTATCAGGTAAACGCTAGTACGCTACAAACACACAAGTAAGCATTTTCAAGCAATGCCATTTGCAGGAAAGATTTTTCATGAACCTATCACAAATTATGTAGCACAATTGTGTGAGAGAAAAGTGTTAAAAAAGAAAAGTGAGAGAGGTGTGGAAGAAACATGTTCCTTAAAAAAGCCTTCATAAATCAAAACAAAATGTATCAAGAGTTTGTTTGGACGAGCTTTTCCATAAAACCCTTCTAGGAAAGAAAAAATAAAATGAATTTTAACTTCTCCCTAAGGTTTAGCTAATTCATAAGTTAAAATAAAAATTTAAAGAAGTTATTAGAAAGTTTCTATAAATTAGCTATGCATAAGATAATTTTAGCTTAAGAAACTAATTTCAATTTTTCTTTTTATTCTTTTTCTAGGAGTTTATGAAGAAGTTCGTCAAAACAGGCCCAAATACTTTTGTAACATTTTGCACTTTTGCATTTTGTTATTCTTAAGTTCCCACCTCCCGCTTCCCATCTAAACTGAAAAACAAAATTAATGACAAGTTAAAATTTACAGATTAACGAGAGCAAACATAAAGACTACCTGCAAGAAATTTTAGGAAAGTTGCTCCTACCAGGGTCCGAGGTTTGACTGTCAAGTAAAACAACATTAGTAACAGAAAACCTAATAATCAAATTCAACTCATTACTTGTGAAAGACATCTATGATGCAATAGTCTGCATTAAGAAACATGCAGTTTCATGATATCTCGAATCAGAAAATATAATTAAAATATTATAACCAATAAAAAGCCATATTCGTATCGTATGTGGAATTTTTTTTATTTAAATCCATGGACATGGACATAATGCAAAAAGCTAAAGGAAAATGTTTCAAAATGAAGAGTGGATGTATAAGGTTGGCCTGTCATTTGGATTGAAATGACCAACTTCTTCCATTCTTTCAAATAAAGTAAAAACATTATGCTCTTGGGATAAGGGAAAAGGCCCATGGACACACCGAACCTAATCCCTCATAATTACAGTGTGGCACTGTCCATCACTCAGATAATGATCAGTGGTAACTAGCCATACTGAAGTATACAATAATAATTGGTAAAATATCCTAAGCACTTTATGACAGCATATAACATTCAAAGGATTATATCACAAGACCGGAAAGCAGAAGCTATTGTGCTCACTACACCTATAGGCATCCATTTTTCATCCTTTTAAACATGAAATATGCTGAGACTAGAAAAAAACGGTAAAAGGAGAAGTAAAACAACCTGCTTCAAGATCAAGCATCTGAATAAGCATGAATGTAATGTTAACACCAGCAACAGCAAATGGGTATTCCCACACTGATCGATCTCCTTCCTGCTTCCGTAAAAGATCTTGAAAGGATTTCTGCAAAAAGAAGTGTTCAAGCTTCATTATAAAGTTATACAAATAGCAAAGATTGTTTTAAATTAAGGTTGCCGCAACAGTACTCAAAGGAGTGCACCAAGACAAGATTAACATAGACAAACACGGTGGGAATAAGAGTCTAAAAGAAATGCAGAAATGTGTCTGGCAACACCTGAAAGATTGGGTAGACATGTCTGATGCATAATATTTCTAAAACAAAAAACTGGGAACCATTCATAACAAATGAAAACCTGTAGTCTATGCTTATTAAACACCAAGAAAGTAATGTATGCAAGGAAGCCAGGGATAAGTGCATAAAAAAGAGGACATCCACATTGGTTAGACTGGTATAGATTTACAACATCTAGCAAACAGTGAATAACGTAAAAAAATATACTGTGAAGTTCCATGGCTTTATATTTTACATGACTCTGATGGGGCTGTTTAGAGAGAGACCATTGCAAAAGAAAAACAAAATCAATTAATTTTAATATCATTCTCTTCTCATTTATAACTCAACCTAAATGTCATACTTATATGTCAAAGATAAAGCAAAAGAACAAATTAATATGGCCAAAATTTTCTACGGAGGAAGGAATTCCAAAATCAGAACATGAGAATGTTATCCATGTCTGCAGGAAGGCAAATCATATTCTTTCTTAGTTGCTGAAGAGCGAGTTGAAGCCACTAGCTAAGCCTACCTAGATCAGCAAATATTTTGGCTAAATTGTTGCTTATTAGTTTCTTCCCCCGTAAAATAGATGGTAATTCCTCAGTTTCAAATTAAAAAGGAGAAGTACTAATTCTTTGAACAGATAAATATCCTAGAACAAAATATTTATCCACAGAAGTCCTATTTACAATTACAAACAAAAATGACATTTCCTTAGGTGAATCCTAATATGATTTCTTTGTTAATCCCTTCAGACAATCAAATAGTTTTTATATACAATATAAATCTAGACATTGATTTTGGATAATTCAAAATGACTTTAGAATACTTTTAACAACACAAAAAAGTGTGAAAAAAACTAGAAAAAAGACCTTATAAATAAATAGAAAGGGATCATACCGGGAAATTGTGAGCAAAAAACAATAAATTCTCCAACGATATGAAACCACCACCCCTACCAAAATATACACAAACAGAAATTATTAGCAACAAGTAGATAAAGTGAAGACAGTTTATGGCACTGAGACAAAAACAAGAGGAATAATATCTACCTAAAATCGGTTGATGGATCCTTCCCTTGCCAGCCCATGTCCTTCCACTGCTCTGAGATCAGGCCATGGAGTTCTTCTTCAGGAAATGCAGCATTCCATAAAGCTCTTAGAGCATCCTAAGAGAAAGCATAAAAAAATCTAAATTGTATTCTTAAGAGATAAAATATTGAACACATGGTAAGATAAAAAGAAGCACATAACGTTATATGCAGGTGGCTTAAAGTCTTCGATGAACTTAGTAGTTATTACCACATCACTCACAGTGACATAAAAAAAATCATCAATAGAAGATATACCTGGTGCTCAGGAATACAACTATCGTATGGAATGTCTATTCGACTCTGTAACCTCAGCAAGCACTCCTCCTGAGAATTCAAGATTCAGCACAGAGAATTATCATGCCATGCATAATTATAAACAATATTTAATGAAAAAAGAATTATAGAGTGGCATATTATTTTCATCTCAGAAGGTATAAATCACAAGCAAACATTATAAAATACAGAAAAAATCCAATCATGTGAAACACGGGAGTCAAATTAGCTGTTACAAATTCAGAGCAACCTATATATTATATGTAACTACATTCATTTTTTCACAAAACGAGTGAATTTTCCAGAAACAAGAGAAAAATAAAACACAGCCCAAAATACCATTGAATTTTATTGTATTGTTTTTATTTGGTAAAATGGAAGATGTTTCAATACAAATTTATAGCTCAATATGTTTCTATGAAGATAAGGCTTTGCTTGCTATTGTAAGTAGTTTAGAAGAAGCGTATCTCATTAAAAGATGAGTATGATTAAGCATCTCATCAACAAAGTCACATTATAAAATTTCATTTATTTATTTATTGCAGTGCCCAAGAGAAAAGTTAACGTAATTACTTAATGGTATTAAATTACTGTTTCAGTAATTAAATCACGAAAACCATTACCTGGGCTGGTGTTAAATCAAAAGAGGGTCGAGCATCACTTTCTCTTCTCTGTACACAGACACAGGACAAACCTCTGCCAAGCCATGCTGTTGATCCTGTCACAAACTCAGCTGTAACAAAATAAAACTGCCCATAAATGTAGATTGAGCTTCGAATTTTTTAGTCGCAAATTTATAGTCATTTTATCGACAGAAATCAATCATGTTTCTGAGTAATTAATTATCCTTACTAGTACGCCACTATTTTGATTCAGCCCAGTTTCTAAAAGCACACAGCTTATTCTAACGACAAAAAAAATCGTCTATTTCTTCCCCGTTTCCCTTTCTAACTTTTCCAACCGACGTATCACTTTATAAATATTTTGTTTTCTATAGCTCGTATTATTGCCAAAGCTTAGGACAAGAGAAACGGACAAAGCCAAGCAACCAAATATAACCACAGGGAAGAGTGAGTTTTGCTTTAATCATTATGCTAGCCACTTGCTCAGTTTTAATCATACTTCCACCCACCAGCTTGCTTTATTCACAATCCCCCGCTATTTCTGCACCTAAACAGTTGAACTCAGCTTCACACTAAGATGAAAAGAGATACAACAGTATCTGCATTTTCCAGTGTACATAAACAAGCACCAACGCATTTCACGAATGTTAGATCTAAGAGATAACCCCATCACAGATAGAAACTATAAATTAAGCACAGCAAACAGCTTTTAAAGCTAAGCTTAACTAACAGTAACACCCTCCATAGTAAACTGAGCTAGTTCCACAGAGATCTCAACCAAGCTTAACTCAGTCTCAAACCAATCAAAATAAAACTAATAATAATTAAAAAGCAGTAGTAGCTGAAGGAATTATGAATTCAGTAATTCACCCACCCACGCAATTTTGAATATCCGCAAACATCACGCAAGTGAAAAACCTGAGTTCAATCTCGATTCAAAGACTATTGCGAGAGTGAGCGAGAGTAATAAAACAAAAACAAAATCAGATGTTGAAAGTCGCGAAAATCACGAGAGAAGTTTACCAGAATTTGAATGGCACGTGTTGCCCCGATCAAGACCCTGCGAAATCCTCCTCACAGCTACGAAGGAACCGCCTCTATCGTCCATTCCTCTCACCTCCCCCTCTTCTTATCCCCGTCACTGCAGCAATGGTATAGTCATGGCGAGAACGCTCTGTTTCCCGGAAATCCCCACTTTCCCGGAAAATTGCGCAGTGCAGAATTCCGTTCGGGGAGGAAATTCCAGGGAGCTGAAATGCGGAAGCGGGAACAGAGCAAGAAGCAATTGGAGGCCGCGGGAAAGATCGAAGCAGTGGTTGCGGTTGGGGATTTTCCCGGGAAACAACGGAAAATGAAGTGAGGGAAAGTGGAGAGTGAGAAAGAAAGAGAAAAGAATCTTGAAGAGCAGATAGAAGAGTTGTGGTTATGGAGAAAGGGATTTTTCGCAAGATCTGAGAGTAGAGAAGAGAGTTAAGATATTGAGACAGAAGAGAAGAGAGAATCAGTTCAGTTGTTTTGTTTCTTTTCTCTTCTCTCTCCTAAACGCACGTTTAACGCATCCTTCACCCGCTCCTGTTTGGGAAGACACACAACTGCGTTGTACTCTCGCTTTTACATATGCCGCTTTTTATTTTATTATTTTCGTCTACCTTCTTTTTTTATTAAATAAAATACTATAGGTTTTAATATGCATGAATAATATTAGAAACATATTCTTTAATTCAATGATTATTTAGTCATTGAATCAAATACTAGTTAAATCTAAATATGTTAGAAAGCATAATTAATGTAGTGGGTGTTCCAAAATTAATTAGGTGCAGTGCAGCGTTTCAAAATGTGATGTTATCCGTTGCAACTTTTATGACAGATATGATTCCAAACACAGTCTTATCTCACTCTCATCCATGACCATCAAGTGAAGTGAGTTAAATGGATTAATGTTTATTCTTCAAAATACCTGATTAAAGTTAGCAATAATATCTAAATAAAGCTAAGTGAACCTAATCCAATTAATTAGGTTTTGTTTTGGTCCTAATTAGTTTGGTTTTGAGGGCACTTAAACCACTTCTACATAAATCACGAAAAGCTTATTGAGTCACGTCAATTTATCAAACCAAACCTTTCATTACTTCTAGAAGAAAATCACGTGGCTACATCAGGTTTCATGAACTCCCCTGTTTCAGAATTTAAAAATAATGAAGGAAGAAACATTAACACAAATAAAATCATGAAGAATTAAATTATATTTCCTCCAAATTCGTGACAAGACAGGAAGAAAACATAAACATTAATGAAACTTTATTCATTTGTTTAAATCTGACAAAATAACTTTGCTGTATAGAAGAACATACACCATTCACAGTCTTAGGTTATTCGTTTGATTGAGTTTTTGCTATCAACAAAATTCTCAGTATAAGTAACGTGAAAATGCTAAATATTAATGCATTGCTATTTGGATTTCTAATGCGCGTTCAGTAAGTGGTAGAGACGTAATGAGAAAAAAAGGGAATAATACAAAAAAAATTTGGTGAATGTTTTTATAAATAAAATTTAAAAGGAGTTAAAAAATTTGGGAGTAACAATGACCTTTGCATCCAATGAAATATGATAATTAAATTATAGATGTTTAGTCACTAAAATAATATTATCATTAGTTTCGTCCTTTAATTGTATAGAATATTATTTCTTATATTTTTGTTATAAACTAATGAATTGAGGTGGTTTTAATACCCAAAACTTATATATAACAGTGTGTGCACTAAAACTTACATCAACCATATACTACACTGTTTATTTATAAGTAGATAATTTTTGTCTTAAAATATAAAATTCTTTAATATTCATAACAGTAAAAAAAAAATATCAACAAATACTAAATAAATAAGGAGGCAGTTCAAGAATATCTCATCCTAAAAGAACAGAAACATTAGAGAAGAACACACAATTTTTATATTTTTTATATTCTTACATAAGAAAAAACATTTTAAAAACAGTTGTGTTAAAAAAATCAGCAACCAAACACAATATCATCATTATACTCTAAATCATTATATCAGTCAAAATCATACACACATTTTAAATAAATAGAAATTCTTTTAGTTTTAATAATTTTTCACACAAATAATTAATATAGTATATATATATAGACATAATTTGAATTAATATGATTAAGAAGCTGAACACACACAAGTAGTTAATATACTAAATTCAATGTTAAACTATTCTCACACAAGATCCAAGTTCAAGTAACTATTTTAAGTTCTGTTGTTACATAATCTTGGAAGATCAACATTAAATAGGTACAAAATTAAGGCGGAATGGGAATTCGGTCCCTTTAAAAATTTTATGTTTTCAACTTGGTAACACAACCTTTTTCAGTTACATTATAGTATTGGAACTCTTAGATGTTAAAAATCACAAACCTAACACAATTATTTCTTATAGATATTAAGGCCAACATAACATCAAATTTAATTGAATTATATAACCCCAATTTTCTGACTAATTTTTTTGTGTGTCTAGGAAGATTTCGATTTATTTATCTTGTTAACATAATTTTTTTTTTAAAATGGATTTAAGTCTATAATTTTCACATATATGTTTTTAATTTTTGTTAATGTGTGATTTACGTGAAGGTTACAAAATTTATGTGTGAAACTATATAACATGTGAACTTTAACTCTAATTCAATTTTATAAAATCAGTTTATAAGGTGAAGTTTACGCACACTTTATATATTATGAATTTTTTTTTTATTTCTAATCGATATAAAATCTCCAACATTTACACTGAAATTTTTTTAAAAAATATTAAACATTTTAAAAATGAAACAAATGTAAAGATATCAAATTCTGTATCCACCTAATACAGTGAAAAATCATTGATGAAAATTTGAAATTTGCAGACAGCAAATTGAAAAGCTTAAAAGGTATAAAAGTTATAATATTACCCAGATTGAGTTTTTCGTTGAACGTGCTAAAACTTAGTGAGACCATTAGACAGCATCATGTGTGTGTAAGCTGGGGTCGACCACAATGCTCTCCAAGTTTTTGAAAACAGAAGTCACATTCACATGGGATGTTGCCAAACATGGCCCGGCCATGATGGAACCTCGTTTCAAAAACTCTGTCCAAAACTTTCACCTTATACTTCTATATATATTCACACTCATTTTTACCTTAAAAACTCTTTCAATTCATGCTAAACTCAAATAAAACCTAAATATAAGAATCAATGCACACGCCCTAAGGATTCTTCATTATCATTCAATATCAAAATCTCCTTTTATATATTAATTACACCCAAATGGTTGACTCAATTAGGTTCCATTTTTGAGATATATATATTGAACTTTAAGTACAAGGACTTCGAGAAATCATTGTCCGTTTCAATATAGGTTTCTCAGAACCCATGGATAGTTATTAGAAAAAGTAGATTTTATCAGAATTGTTTCCTTATTAGAAAGCTTCTTCTCTTCATAGATTCGGCAATAAAACTATTCCTGTTATTGTAAAGTTGCTCTTCTTTACGAGTGTTTTCCTTTGTTTAACAAATTTACGCCAAAAATTAGAAAAGAAAAAGTGTTTATTAAACAAAACGAAACAGTGTGCATGTTTGAAGAAGTTGGTCCACGCGCATGCATCTTCCAAGCCTCCAGAAAAAGGTGTAGCCACTTTACGTGTGGGTGAATTTAACACGCAAGTACTCACTTTTTTTAGGTGCTTCACTTTTCCAAGACTAACCAACATGCATGCTCTATCAATCTTTTCTGGTTTCTTTCATGTTATCATTTTCCTAAACAAAAACATTTAAGGTCGTAACCTTATCAGTTTACATTGACGTACGTAAAACTTTACGTTTAATTAATTCACGTAAGAAATTATTATGCATATGAAAATGTTGAAATAAGGATTATTATGGTCTAGATTTCTCAACCAAAAAATAAGAGAAGGTTTTTGGATGCTTGCATTGTAGTCTACGTGAACACATTTTTCTTGTTCCATACTCGTATGTCGTCTTGGTAAAGTATAATATAGGCCTGCAACACCAAATTTTAGAAATTTTGTTTTTCAAAGTATAGGAAAATTGGGATAATAAAAAAAATAAAAATAAAAGGTATTAACCTTTTTTAATGCTTGAAGTGTACGTGAGTGGTGAGCACATCGATCATTTTCTTGCATACTCCTATGTCTTCTTGCTTGTATGGCTTAAAGTATATAGGACGGCACCACTACATTTAAAAAATGATATATATATATATATATATATATAATAATAATATAAAACCCTACCCTTTTATCATTTAAACAAATGTTGAATCAAAGGTCATGGGACCATTACCATCTTCCAAAAGCTCACTTCTTATGATTATAACTCGATGCTTATTCTCATGATCCATGGAGTTTTCAAATGCTAATTTACTATTTATATATATATGATTAGCTTCTAATTAAGGCGTGGAGGTGTATATCAGATATTATCAATTGTTTTCTCTTGAGAGCTCATATATGTATATATCAAATAATTACAAAACCACGTCATATATTTGTTTGAGTTGTTATGATGATGTTATGCCCGGAGAAAAATTCTGATTACGATTTCATGATGTTTGTGATTTGCAATATGTTACTTTTTTATTTAGAATATTTATTATATCACGACAAAAAATAAATAAAATTAATAAAAACATTTAAAAAAATACTCTAACTTATTATTACAAAGTGGACTTTAAGCTTAACTCAACCCCATAAAATCAACTTATGGGGTGAGCTCGTGAACTTTAAACCTAACTCAACCCCATAAAATCGACTCACGATACTGAAGTTTGCACCCACTTATATACAATAAATTGTCCTCATCTCTAATCGATGTGAAATCTCCAACACTTATATAAAAATAAATATATATATATATATATATATATATATTTCAAACCACTAAAATCAGTTCTTACCGATAAATATTCTTTCTTCGTCCACCGTATAACTAAAAATTAAAAGTGCATGCATACAGAAACACTATCGTCACTAATATATACTATAAAAAAATTATTAAATAATAATTAAATTTAAAGATTAAAAATAATTAATTATTATATTAACGAAATTAGATGTTGGTAAAAGATGTATAATAACATGAAATTTAAAATAAAGTATTAAACAAATATACAATTGTTTTATTGAAAATAATGATAAACACGAGAGACGAAGATGTAAATTTATATTGTTATTATTTTTTTATCAGTAAAAAATAATAGAATAAAACGATACATTTTATAAGTGTCCTAATCTATATACAAAATATTTTTCTCCAGAAAAAAACATTCATATTTTATTGTATTCAATTTATAAAGTCGAGTATAACAATATTTATGTTCGATCAAGCAAATATTTTTATTAGTATTGAAACATGTTAAAAAATAATTGAGTATGAATTTTAATAAATTCAACACCTTTTTTATAAAGCGTTACTGTAGTAATCTCTCGTCATTTATTATAAAGAAAATGTTTACATATAAATGTTGAGAGTAACATAGTTACGAAATGTGTTCATGTCATGCTTAGGAATGGCAAAAATAAGTGGAAGTTTTACTACATCATATTTTTTTTTTTTGAAAGTAAGAATTTATATTAATCACTGTTCCTCATACTTCATAGGAATGAAATTTATATCTAGCCCCTTTTAGATAATGAATATACTCGTACATAACCATATTTTTATTAAATATTTTTTTATAAAATATCAAAATTATTATAAAAGAAACATGATATTAAATATAAAAAAATACACTATTTTTTCTCTTAAATATTAAATAACAAGAAATAAACTATAATTATATAAATTTAAAAATAAAGTATCCAAAAAATTAAAAGAGTTTTAATAACATAAATAAATATGTACAAATTCATTATTATTATTATTTATCTAATTTACAAAATTAAGTGTTATTTTCATATATATGTTTTTTTTTAATATTGGGACGAATCTAAATAATATCCACAAGTTCATGTTAATTTATCTTTTCTCATATTCAATAGGCTGCTGCTTGTATAGCCATTTTTCATTGTTAACACAACAAAATGTTTGTATTAAATAATGTTGACTGTAATAGGACTATGGAATTGAATCCGTTGACTGGGTTTGACCTACCAATGACCTAGACATGTATCTTAAGAATCCAAATCTTGATAGTTACAAATGTAAGGAAATTTTATACTTAGAGGGAAAATTTGTGTTGTACTTTAATTGCCTAGTTCTTATTATTTTAGAATTAAATGTTTTTTTTCTTGTATGATAATGTAAAATTGAATTTTCTTATAATCTAAATTTAGATTGTTTTTTTTATAGTTTATGTCACGTAAAAAAATTTGACAATAATTCATTCCAACACTACAAGACAATCATGAAATAGAAATCCATTTTTAGATATCAAAATAATTAGTTGCAATAGTAATTAAATTAGAGACCATTTTAGAAACTAAATAAAAAATTGGTTTCTAAATTAGTTTATATTATTGTTAGATAGTTTCTAAATTGGTATCTAGCAACCAATGTTTTAACTACCAATTATTTAGTTTCTACATTTGGTCTCTAAAACCTTTGGTTTCTAATTAGATACCAATTTAGAAATTATTTAACAATAATATAAACTAATTTAAAAATCAATTTTTTATTTAATTTTTAAAATGGTATCTAATTTAGTTACTATTGTAACTAATTATTTTGGTCTCTAAAATTATTTTTTATTTCATGATTTTCTTGTAGTACAATAATTTTTTTATTTATCTAAAATTTGAATTGAGAATGAAAATAATTTTGCTGGAAAGTATAAGAATCATATATATAATCCTTATTTAATGTTGCAAACTTTGGTTGTTTGATAATTTTTTCTTATCAATAATAAATAAATTAAATTATTTAAGGATGTTTCAATTGTAAAAAAAATTATCCTAAAACTAATGTTTCCAAATGGATAAAAATAACAAAAAGAAAATAGAAAAGATTCAGATAAGAACAATCATTACAACATACAACTTACATTAATAAAAAAATTGTACAACATAACTAAAAACCAATATAAAAACATAACTGAAGTCATAATTATAATCCTTATTGCAACCTAATGTTGTGGAGGAATCCAAGTCATAACTTTCATGCCCTTATGCTAATTCAATAACTAATCACTTCTAACTTATATTTAATCTCTAAATAACTTTTTGATTAGCAACTTTTTAGGTCATGGAAAAGATTAATTAATAATACATACGACGATGTCACACGCCACCAGTGCAGTGACCACAAGCTTTTATGAGTTGTCAAATATTAATAATTTTGAATATATAAATTAATAAGTTCCATTAAAACTTCTACACTTGGGTCGTTTTCAATATCTCCTGCTTCAAGTACAACACTATCCCAATAAAGTTCTATACTACACACGAGTCAATCCTACGTCATTATATATATATAAAATTTATTATTAATTTCTATTTTTTAGTAATATAAGACTATTCGATCTATCCAAACAAGTTTTTAATTGGAAATTAAGGAGAATGCAATGCAATGAAATAAAATATAATCATATAACTTGAATTGAATATTCATGTAGTAATAATTGGGTAAATGACTAATATTTAATAACTAATCGTAATTTTTATTATTTTAAATATTTCATCTTATAAATATAGATGAATTTCACATAAAATATATACTCAACTCTTTTATTTACATTTATATTTCTGCAACTGAATTTCTCATCAGACTTTATCAACAACTCAATAAACAATTATTTAAACTAAAAATATTACCTTTTTTTTTTTCATTTTGTGAGAGTAACACACATATATAATTGTTAAAAAATTTCATTGTTTATACAAAATGTATAGAAAACCATAATTTTCTTCATTTGTTCTGTTGTTTAGTAAATCACTTCAAAAATCTTTTGAAAAAATAGTTACAAACAATTTTTGTAAAATAAATTAATTCAAATACAAAAAATAATATGAAAGTAGTATATACTGTCATTTTCTAAACCGTCGCCATGTTTGTTTGAGTTAAAAGTGAAGGGAGGAGGAGAAATGGATGGAATATTCACTCTGGAACAGATGAAATGTGTGAAAAAGTTAAAAAATTATTAAAATATTTGTTATTTGTGTAAAAAAAAATGTCTTTGTGAAGTAACATAATTAAAATTTTATTAATATTTATATTATTTTTAAAGGTCATAATTGAGTATGACCATTATAATTGATATATAAATATTTTAGTTTTTTTATTATAATGATAGTGGGAGAAAAACTTTGATTGTTAATTAGACATCAATTTAAAAACTATTTAAGAATAATATCAATTAATTTAAAAATCAAAATTGTTTAATCCCTAAAATGGTATGTAATTTAATCACTTTAACAACTAATTATTTTTTGTCTTAAAAATTGATTTTAATTTAATGGTTAATGCTTTGTCTCGATTTAAAAAGAATTTTTCTAAAAAAAATAAAATAGGTATGTTCTTAAATTTATAATTCAGTAACATATATATTTTTTTAATTTAACTGAGATGTGAAGTTTATAATAATGTATAAAAAAATTTATATAAAAAATAATATAAAGCATGTTGGATTGAGAAAGAAGAGTCTTGGAAAAGAAAGAATATGTAGTCCTTATCCTATTTTGATCTGAAGGCGAAGTTACAGGAATTATATAGTTTAATAAAAAGTAAAAGGCATTTTGTTGTGATATATAAAATGTTAAACTTATGAAAAAGGTGAATTTATGCATGGGGACCATTGTTTTGGAAAACAATTCTTTAGATGTTTATTAATGAATAATGGTTCTTTATGGTGTTGCTCCATTGTAGCAGAGAGTGGGACACGTTAGAAGCCTCCTCCTTCATGGAATAACCTTTTACAATATAATTCAATAAGAATATTAGGTACAGAAAGTGATGTTTCACTCAAAAACACTTTATTTACTTTCACAATAATCCAATTCAGATATATATGCTCTCAGTTATCAACAACTTTTCTTTCTTTCTTCCTCTTGTTAGGTATACTGATGAAAGTGGGGTATGTGCTTTAAGAACAATTTACTCTTTTAAAAAGTTCTTTTTTTGCAAAACTATCAAATGATAATTTCAAATAAAAAAATAATAAATATAAGCTATTAATCGAAAGGAATTTACTAACTTTAAATACATCTTTTACTTTTTTTTTCTCGAAATATGTTGTAAAACTGTATATGAGATATAGTAAAAGATAAAAGATATTGTTTTTTTTTTCAGTAATTATATGGTTCTGTTTAATTGTTGTGTGTTTTTGGGCAATCTTCATGTAGCAGGTATGATTATTTTAGAGTTATTTTTGGATATGAGATCTTCTTCTACAATTCATGATATTTGTTAGGAGAGGTATTTCACGTGCAAGATGTTGAAGATCCCGACTAGAGATTAGAGTTTTTCATTGTATATAAGTGGGTGCAAAATTTCATTTGTTTTTCTTGTAATCTTCAATATTTTTCAAGAAGTTCCTATTATATTCTGGAAGACTTGTAGAATATATTGGAGATAAATTGTTAAAAGCAGTGATCACTTACACCTAAAAAAATTAACTTTGTTTATATTTTAAGGTTTTAATTACTACAAAATACACTAATTAGCATGATCTTTTTTGAAAGGCTTTAGTAATATGAATCAGAATTAATTAATTGTTACATGTTGGAGGTGCATGCACACCAAATAAGGTAGAAGGATGTGTGATCTAATCATGATCATCACATTTTATCCTTAAAATCAGATTGGTCTAAAATGAGATATTTATTTTTGTAATAAAATAAAAAATTGAAACCATTAATTAAAATTGTTGAATTTTAGTTAATTAAATGGTATGTCATACTGAACAACTTGTAGTTCTGAAGTCTTATTTCAAAGAGCAATATGCTTCATCCCTTTTTTTGTTCATTGTACTAAATTATTAAATCTTCATTCAAATTATAATCAAACCTTATTTCCTAAAATAAATATGATAAATTACACATATTTACGTCAATTTTTTTTTTCTGATGCACTATCATTTTGTTTTCTCATTAAGTAAAGTTTTAATTTTGGTAGTTTCTTCTTGCACCCTATGTTTTTCTTCTTGCACCCCCACAATATTTTTTTTTTATATCCTAAAATGCACATAAGACCCACCCCACTCTTTCTTCTTCCTTTGCCCACAAATTGCACATACGGATTCCATTTCTCTCTAAACAACGACGATGCTGCTCCATCTCTTAGCACAAGAAGGTGTTTCTTTTGGTGATGGTCGGTAGTGTCTCAGATTATCGTTTTTGCAATTTATATATAGTATTCCATACAATACATTTCGGTAATTTTAGAGAATCAGGAATCTGAATTGGTTTTTTCACATTCCAGATTTGGAAATCCATAAATCTTCCATATTGGAGAATCTGTAAATCTTTCAGATTGGGGAATCCCTAAATCTTCTGGAGTGGGGAATGCGTAAATCTTCCAGATCCATCAATCCCTAACAGAAATTAGGCTTCCAGATTCAACAATCCAGAAATCAACAATTTATTAACAATTTGCTTCCGGAACACCTCCTCATCCAGAAAACAACATGATTCAATTTTGGATTGATGAATGCGTAGCACACTCCACCACACAATGCCCAATTCCAAATAAAAGGTCAAGGTCAGTTTTGAGATTTTTAAAATTGTGGGGGTGCAGGAAGAAAAACATAGGGGTGTAAGAAGAAGAAGCCTTTAGCTTTTTGTTTGTTTTGATCTCAAACCATGTTGAAACCCAGATATTGGGTGTTCTAAAGTGGGCTTACTTCAATGCAAAAATATACTCACTGCTTGTCCGTGCGGGGGATTTCTTTTTATACCCTCATATTGCACTTCCATGGGGGGTGTAAGAAATAAAAACATCCTTAATATACACTTATCCATTCGTTGTTGTGTTTTGAATTGTTTGATTCGGAAATTTTCTACATTATATAATTTCGAAGTTTTTTTTTTAAGAAACATAGTTTTAGTTTAATACTAGCGGAAACATATGGGTTGACCTTTTAGTTGGAATCACTTTTGGTTTTATTCTCTTTTAATTTGAGAAAGCTTTTATTCTTATATGTGGTGTCTTTTATTAGTAACTAGAATAAATGTTATATACTTTGTTTGAACATATAAAATGTCATGTACTATCTTAAAAAAAAATGAGGAAAATGTATTTTGTTTCATCTACTAGTAATAATAATTTTATATACTTTTAATTATTAAGAAATAGGTTTTTTGTTATAAGTAAGAAATAACTCTGAATACAGAATATAGATTATATTAAACAAACATGATATATATTTGGTAAAAGGAGTACCAACCCGTATACATGAGTATATATATGTGGAACCTATTAGGATCTAGATTTAAGTTATTTTTTTACATCTAGGAAAATAAGCTTTAAGGATCATGTTCCCCACAAAAACACATCATCCACCACAACATTGAATTCATATGTATTTAAAATCAAATTACTATTACTATATAATAATCAAACAGATGAAATAAGAAAGGGCCCTTCACGGCCATGGAATCCCCAACAGTGAAACATCATGCATCTGCTTTAAAGTTTTTCATTTGCGCCGAACTGTTATTGGACTTCTAACGGTGTGTTTTCCATTTGTCCAAAGCAATTCCCCAAAATTATAATTTCCCCTCTTAGTTACACTTGTAGCCTGTACAATAACCCTGAATCTCTTCTTTTCACCAATTTTCCTGAAACTCAAGGAATTGGGTACAACAACTATGCTATATCCAGCTAATTCGGCTTTTGCAAAATACGTGCTTGGTGGCCCAACATTGGTCACGGTGCGAGTAACAGTGATTGCATTTAAGCCTAGATTTGGCAATGTGATTGAAGGGTAGTTGAAGTCTGTCATGCTGTGAGATCCTGAACAAGTGAATGTTTTGTTGAAATTGAGTGCCGAAATGAGTTGTTGGTCGTATCCGGAAGCACATAGCAAGTTCAAGTAATCGTCAAGGCTTAGATCATAAACAAGTCCAGGATCTATTGCAGAGTTTGGTTGCACATGTCCCGAACCATAAGCAAAAGGGTTTGCCAATTTTTTGTCAAACGCATCCCTTATTGTTCTGTTGGTGTTATCTCTTGTGTTTGCTGCAAGAACATATTTTTGGTAAGTTAGAAATTTCCAAAAAATGGCTAACACCTGTTGAGAAAGAGAATACCTGTTGTCATAATTGCTGATTTAATAGCAGCTGGACTCCAATCAGGATGAAGTGTTTTGATGAGTCCAGCAATGCCAGCAACATGAGGGCAAGACATAGAAGTTCCTTGCATTACATTGAATGGAAACCCTCTGCGTGTGTCTGAAGGCAAGTTAGAAGCACTTGCAAACAGCGAATAGGAAGCAAGTATGTTCACACCAGGCGCAGTTACATCGGGCTAAAACAACATTATTAAACAAAAACATGTCTTATCAAACAGCCAAGACAATATTATAAGAACTGTACAATATACATAGTTGATTCCAAATATTTCAATACTATATAGTGTGCACCTTGAGTATTGATGGCTGAATCTTATTGGGTCCCCTTGATGAGAATGAAGCCATAACTGGAGCTGGCTTTCTTCCTAGCAATGTTCTTGCTGAAGACATCCTTACTGTCGTATTCGAGTTTATTGTGTCGTCCCTTAAATATAAACATATATGATTAACATCAGTATAAATGAAGCACTGCCATTAGTGGTCACAATGAGGGTTTGATATCATGTAATGAATTGTGAAAGGATATATCATTACGTGGCAGTTATGTGAAAACCAGGTGTTGTCTTTTTATGGCGTGGAGGATAGTTGATAGTGGACAAAACATGAGGCTCGGCAAGAAGTGTGTTCCCATTTTGCTTTTGATTGCCCAAAATCATTCCCTTGGCTCCTGCAGACAGAGCTTCATTACCTTCAGCAACTGATTTTATTTTTCCAGCTCGAATGCATGACACTATTTTGCCGTTTACTTTTCTAGGATCAAGTGTCCCAGCTTTACAAAGTTGACTGCAAGAAAATACACATGAAAGTGAATTTATAGCCATTCAATAAACAAGGTTTGAAATATGCATGCTTTTGAGATGAATTGTACTCACGCGTCTCGATTTGTCGCATTGGCAAATTTAGCATCAGTAGCAAGGATCAGAGAAAAGGACTGGTTTGGTGGTATGTTTACGAAAAGACTGGCTCCCTGGTAGTATGATAAAGTTAATTATGCTCAGCAATATAATAACATTAGCCCTGTCATTAAAACCATAGATTAAGAATAATAATGATGCATTGATGATACCGTAATTTGCTGATTGTTTCCAAAAGTTATGGTACTGCTGAAGTCCCTATCTAGCGTGCTAGCTGCAACTGTGAATAGCCATGGAGCCACATTGATAACAGTTCCAGGTGTTGGTCCATCGTTCCCTGCAGACGCAACCACAAGAATATTTTTCCCAAGTGCATGGAATGCCCCAATGGAAACCTCATCTGTGAATATTTCTTCAGCACTGAGACTTGGTCGGCCTCCAACAGAGACAGAGATAACATCAACACCATCACTTATGGCTTGGTCAATAGCAGCTAACACATCCGCACCAAAACAACTAGCTGCATCAGTGAGAGACCAACACGCTTTGTAGGCTGCAACTCGAGCTCTTGGGGATCCACCTTTTGCAGTGCCATTGCCATTGCCAAATACACTCGCACCTGGGACAAAATTGCCTCCTGCTGTTGATAGAGTATGCGTGCCATGCCCCACAAAGTCACGTGCTGTTTGTTGTGATCGGGGAAGTTGACCGTTGAATGCTTCATAAGCTTTGTTGAAGAACCTTGCTCCTATTAGTTTCCTGAATTGTATAACATGTAAATACATTGGCCAAGTTTTATTTTGGATAAATCAAATGTATTGAATATGAACTACAAGGGTTATTCCTACCCAAATAAATAAAAAACATATGAAACAGTAACTTACTGTGAAATCTTAAATTATTGAAGAGGAAAGATTAAAAGAAAGGAAGATGACCTGTTACATGGAACTTTGTTTGAACCCCGGATTTGACAGACATTGCCACCACGCCATTTTGCAGGAACAGGACCGAATCCAGTGTCAGTAAAACTCTTGGACTCAGGCCAGACACCTATGCAAGGGGTGAAGTTTTTGAAGATCATAGACTTCTCATTCTAGATGTATATAGCAGATATAAAATGAGAAACTCATCTTTGGTTTTAGATATGTTAACATATAACTGACACTGATTTCATCAAATATATATGTATATATTATGAGTTTTGATAGTCTAACTATTATATTATAACTATATATAACCTAAATAATTTAAGTCAAATTTGTTGTATGATTGGAAATAATAGTATATAATCAAAATGTTTTTGTTTTATATACTTTTGATTATATATTATGTCAATTTAAGGTAGACAAATTCATGGAAATTCTCCTTGCGATTTAGAAATGTGGAACACAGCATGTGTGCGAGCTGTTGGAAAAATAAAATATAATGCTTTGACGAATAAATGGTCCCAGCTTTCTTGTTTGGATTTTTTGGACCCCAAAAAGCATCTTGCCAACTCAAGAATCCGTAGTTGTCGGTGAGAAGGTGAACTAAATAACTTGAAAACTGGAAAGTCCTTAATGCTCTATATAATTAACATGCCATTACAACATTAACCTTATTAATTATATAGCAAACAGTAGGATAAATTGATATCTCTGGTTATGATCATAAATATTCATGCTGCTTCAAATATTTTGAACATAACCATTTGATTGTAATTATTGAGTAGTACCATTCTAGAGCATTAAATGAGTTTTAAGGTAACTAAAAGAAATCCTTTCATCACTTTTTTATTCATTAAAATTTATTGAAAAAATCGTGAATGAGAAAATAAAGTAGTAAGAAAATGAAGCATGCACAATAGATTATGGCAAAGAGATGAAGTTTTTACCTGTTTCGATTTTTTATTTTTTTATTGGTAAAGAATTAAATTAATGAAGAAAAACATTTTAGAATCCTTATACAAAATGGTACAACATCCAGGTAGAACTCCCTGCTATTTTTAAGCTATTTTAGTTTGGAGCCCTTCTACACCACCCTTAAACCAACATAGATAAAGCTGAAAACCAGAAACAGAAAACCCAGCAGAAGAGCAGAAGAAAATTCCGACAAAAATTTACCTGTGTCGATGTTACCGATGATTGTATTCTCACCAAATCTGCCCCTTTGCCATGCTGAGTTGATACCATTTCTTTGCAGTCCAAGAAACTCCCATGAACGGGTTGTGTGCAGTTTATGCTCTTTGCTCAAAAACACAGACACTACGCTTGGATTTTCTACATCAGTGGAAACATTGTGTGTCAACTAATCTGAAAATAAATTTTAGAAATACCGAACAATCAGTTGAACAGACTACTGAATTTCTCACTTGCAATATCTGCTGCTTCTTCCTCTTCAAGTGAAGCTGCAAAGCCATTGATGTGTTTGTTATATGAATAAATAATTGCTTCTTTGGCCTTTTCATGGCTGTGAATGATTCACATACACAACACAGTTAATATACAAATCAGTTTCTTCAAAACCAGAGCTTAGGCTGAATTCAATGTACCTTCTCAAGACCGAACCCAGTAAATCATAATGAGAATGTGTGGCTGTTTCAAGGTCAACAGATGAAGGGTTTGGACCATGAGAATGTGCTCCCAAGTACACAATGTAGCACTACAAACAGCAGATAAAAAACTAGCAATTGGTGTAGTGCCACAAAATTAAATTATATCATCCAAATTCCATTATTACAACCTATATATAAAAATCATCACCTTATATACTTTCAAAGCAGAAAAACTGATAAAAAAAAACTCAAACCGAGTAAGAAATTTATAATTAACTGGCCTAGGCCTACCTTTTTACTGGCATGAACAGCATTCAGCAACAAAGTGAAAAGAAGAAAAGATGAAAGAAGAGGATGAAGCTGAAAAATGGAGCGACTCATTCTTTCTCAGTGTCTTTGGAAAGAGCAAGAAAGTGCTTAGCATAGCACATGGCTTTCTTGCTCTTTCCTCTCCTTATATAATGACAGACATCAGCAAAGGCATATTTTATATTATTTGGTTAAAGACTTACAATAGATTCTCTGCAAAAATAATTTTTTTTATTTACAGACTTTTGCTTTTAATCATTAATCTAAATTTTAGACTATTTATTATGCAGCAAAACTTGCAGAAAACCATCAAAAGGTGCTTTAGTTAATGCCCCCAAACCCTTTACTTGCTTTGATTCAAATTAGTTTATGATTGCTCTTTTTTTGCTTCATTCCTTAATTTAAAAGCATAACTACTGCATAATGCAGCTTTCATTCTAAAGTGAGGCTCTCATGAGAGATAGTTTGAGATTTTTTAACTATTCTTTAATTTATTTGTTTATCATAATAAATTATTTATTTTCTATAATGTATCATATCTTTCAATAGTTTAGACTATAGAAAGAACAGAAATATTTCAAAAACTTAAACAATTTTTTTTATTTCATTAGAAACTCAATTTATAAAAAAAATAGTTATGTATTAAACCTAAATTTGAGTTAAATAAGATATATATATATATATATATATATGATGATGATGATGATAAATAAAAGTACTTCACCCTTATTATTCTTTCTCTCCACCTTTCCCTTTTTAATGAAATCATTTAATAATAAAGTTAAAAATAAGTAGCTAAGACATATTTAATTCTTTATTTTATTTTTAGGTGTTTTTTGTATGATTTTTTATACTATGTAAATTATAATGTAATTAATAATTTAATATATGTTTGTTGAAAAATATTTAATATCTAACTTATTTAAAAACATATACAAATAAAGTAATATTTAAAATAAAGGGATGAGTTCCTTGCATAAGATAATATTCTTTTTTTAGTATTTTCTTTCTTAACATTTGGTATCAGAGTTTTCCATGGGATCTGATATACAAAGACTGTAGTTTTTGTGAGAAAAATAAGAAAAAATCTTGAAGAAAGTGTCATGTCATAAGAAAATTTTGTATAAACTATAATTTTGTAATTTGGTGGTCATGCTACCATCACTATGATCATTGCTCAATGTTAGTGGAAAATTTTCTTAAAAAAAAAGTATTGAAATCTAGTGGAGGATGTTGCAGCACCTATTAATCTTCTCTAAGAATATTTGAAGATTACTAAAGAAAGCAAATTAAAGTATTTAAATTTGAAGACAAAAAATTGTCCTTTTCAAACAATTGATCGTAGCATCTTGGAGATAACTCTTGACAACAGTTCAACAATAAACTTGAAATAACCTTTTTCATGGATTTCCTAACAAACCCTTTAAATTAAACTCACTAATAGGAGATGAAACACACTTTGAGTTGTATTGTTTTGTTTGTATCTTATGAACTTTTGTTTTTGTGAAGAAGCTTTGGATCAACACTGTTTTTTTTTTACTAAGTCTGAACTAATTGTTTTTCAAGGCATGTTCTTGCGAATATTTATTTATAATATAAAAAAGCATAAAGGATATGAATTTTTTAGAGTGGATGAAACCTTTTGTGACTGTGATGGAATATAAAATTATACAGCTTGTGGATGTTAGGTAACAATGAGTGGCATTACTCTAAAGGGATTTAATTAGATTTGAAAACTATATATGTTTGGCGCATGCAATCATAATTAAGATCAGTGGATATACAAGCTGGCGAAGACGAACGTGTGAACGGGATCTTGATTGAAGGACTTGTTTTTATACTAAAAATCATAATTTTTCATGTTAATCCTTTGACTAACAGCTCTGGAAACGAACGAGGTTCTTAAAAAAAACATGCAGACACGGGGCAGTTGTGTTTTCTATTAAAAATTCATTATTGTCTCACATGTCCATTAACTAATTAAGTATACTTGTTGTTATGGCTACGCGTGAAAGACGAAGGAACAACAGGAGAACAAAAAAGTAAAGAAAGCAGAGAAAATCCTTTCACTTTATGGATTTTTTTTATCTCTGTTTGTGCCTCTTCATTCTTTCTTCGTCTCATCTTTGTCGTCATCATTCAAACTAATAATAACTCCACCTTATCTTTCCGCGCATATTCAATCCATTCACAATATCTTTCTTTCCTTTTCCACTGTAATGCATAATAATTTAATATACCAGAGAACAGGTAATGCATATTTTATTCGAGAGGCCATGATGTGAATACTTATATTTATAATAAAAAGTGTACCATAAATGTTTATTAATTACCTTAGAATGTGACCAGTGTTTGACCACACGTACACATGTGAAACACACCACTCGGTTATTCATTCATTTATAAGCAACTCTGTGAGTTCCAATTACTATGATCACCACCATATCCTCTTATTCTTGATTCAAGAACTTTGTTACACTTGAATCATGGAATGCACGTTTGAAAGGGAAAAATCCATGCTGGTTCTATTTCTTTGTGTCTTTCTAACACTCTCGGGGCCACAAGCTGCAGCTGAAGACAGTGAAGCAAATGCTTTGTTGAAGTGGAAACACAGCTTTGACAACCACAGCCAAGCTCTCTTGTCAACATGGAGAGGTAATAATCCATGCACATGGGAAGGAATTCAGTGTGACAAATCTAAGTCTGTGTCCAGCATAAATCTTGCTACCTATGGACTTAAAGGTACACTCCACACTCTCAGCTTCTCCATTTTTCCTAACCTTCTCAGCCTGAATATCTATGAAAATTCCTTTCATGGAACCATTCCACCACAGATTGGTAACATAACCAAAGTAAATGTTTTAAATTTTTCTTTAAATTCTTTCCAAGGTTCCATCCCTCCAGAAATGTGGACACTAGGGAGTTTACAAAGCCTTGATCTTTCCTTGTGTCACCTAAGTGGAGAGATTCCTAATTCCATAGCAAACTTGTCCAACCTGTCATTTCTAGATTTAGGTGGCAACAATTTTTCTAGCTCCATTCCTCCAGGGATTGGAAAGTTGCACAAGTTGGAGTATCTAGGTTTGGGAAATTGTAACCTTTTTGGTTCCATTCCTCAAGAAATTGGAATGTTGACAAACCTTGAACTTATTGATTTGTCAAGAAACTCTCTTTCTGGTTCTATCCCTGAAACAATAGGTAACATGAGCAGTTTAAATCAACTTTACCTTTCTAATAATTCCCTAATATCTGGGCCAATCCCATCCTCCTTATGGAACATGTCTAACTTGACCGTGCTCTACCTTGAAGCCAATAATCTTTCTGGATCAATCCCTGCTTCCATACAAAATCTGGCTAATTTAGAGGAACTTGCTCTTGATATCAATCAATTTTCCGGACCCATTCCTTCCACCATTGGAAACTTGACAAAGCTCACCATGTTGTATTTAGGCTTTAATAATCTTTCTGGATCAATTCCTCCCTCTATAGGTAATTTGATCAATTTGAATGCCCTGAGTCTCCAAGCAAACAATCTCTCTGGACCAATTCCTGACACAATTGGAAAATTGAAAATGCTCACAGTTTTGGAATTGTCCACTAACAAACTTAATGGCACCATTCCACAAGGCTTGAATGACATTACCAACTGGAATTCCTTGTTACTTGCTGAGAATGATTTCACAGGCCATTTACCTCCTCAAATTTGCTCGGCTGGGTCACTGGAGTTCTTTAGTGCTTATGACAACCGTTTCACGGGTCCAGTGCCAAGAAGCTTAAAGAATTGCTCTAGTATTGCTAGACTCAGGATGCAAGGAAACCAATTGGAAGGGGATATAGCACAAGATTTTGGTGTATATCCAAATTTGAAGTACATTGATTTGAGTGACAATAAATTTCATGGTCACATTTCACCAAACTGGGGGAAGTGTCCTAATCTTGGCACCTTCAAGATATCCAACAATAATATTTCCGGTGGTATACCAATAGAACTTTTTAGGGAAACCAAGCTAGGTGTGCTTCACCTTTCTTCTAATCACTTGAGTGGAAAGCTTCCAAAGGAATTAGGGAATATGGAATCGTTATTTCAACTCAAGATTAGCAATAACCATCTTTCTGGAAACATTCCAACAGAATTTGGATTACTGAAAAATCTTGAAGAATTGGATCTGGGAGATAACGACCTGAGTGGCACAATACCAATAGAAGTTGTGAAATTGCACAAGTTACGGAATTTGAATTTGAGCAAAAACAAAATTGATGGAAGCATTCCCTCTCAGTTTAGCCAATCCTTAGTATTGCTTGATCTTAGTGTCAATTTGTTGACAGGAACAATACCAACAAATATTGGAGAGTTGCAAAGCTTGTTCATGTTGAATCTCTCACATAATAGTCTTTCTGGCACCATTCCTTCCACTTTTAGCAGAGCATTGAGTATCTTCAACATATCAGACAACCAATTAGAAGGGCCAATTCCAAATATTCCACTTTTTCTTGATGCTCCAATTGAATCATTGAAAAATAATAAAGGCTTATGTGGTAATGTCACGGGATTGGTTCTTTGTCCAACCAACCATAATCAAAAGAGAAACAAAGTGATCCTAGTGGCACTCCTTAGTTTAGGAGCTCTAGTACTAGTGCTATGTGGGGTGGCACTTTCAAAGTATATTTTTTGTCGTGGTAAAAGAAGAGGAGAAAGTCATTCTAATTCTGAAGAAGCGCCAAGGAATGTACTCTTTTCCATATGGAGCTACGATGGGAAAATGATGTTTGAAAATATCATTGAAGCTACAGAGAATTTTGATGACAAATATCTCATTGGAGCAGGAAGTCAAGGATATGTTTACAAGGTGGTGTTGCCTTCAGGTTTGGTTGTTGCTGTGAAGAAACTTCATTCAGTGATAAATGAGGAAATGTCAGAATTTAGTTCAAAGGCTTTTGCAAGTGAGATTAAAGCATTGACAGAAATCAAACATCGGAACATTATAAAGTTGCATGGATTTTGCTCACATTCACAGGTCTCATTTTTGGTCTATCAGCTCATGGAAGGGGGTAGCTTGGATCAATTGCTGAACAAAGATACACAAGCAACGGCATTTGATTGGGAAAAGAGGGTGAATGTTGTTAAAGGTGTGGCCAATGCTTTATCTTATTTGCACCATGATTGCTCACCTCCAATTGTTCATCGGGACATATCAAGTAAAAATGTTCTTTTGGATCTTGAGTATGAAGCTCATGTCTCTGACTTTGGGACTGCTAAGTTTTTGAAGCCTAGTTCAGATAGTTGGACTCAATTCGCAGGCACCTTTGGGTATGCTGCTCCAGGTTAGACCCTTTTCCCTCATATTTACAACTTAAAATAGTCACATAATTTTTCATTTATACCACTCTTTTACCTTGAAACTACAAAAAGAGACTGGTTCCCCCCATGATTGTGGAAACAAGTTATCAGCAAATACCATGATCTATTTAGATAATGCTATAGCTACCACACTTGATTGCATATAACCCACATTGCTTTATGCTTAACATTACTCTAAAAAATATTTTTGTTTATCCATTTGCAGAGTTGGCCCAGACAATGGAAGTGAATGAGAAATGTGATGTTTATAGCTTTGGAGTACTTGCTTTGGAAATCATTATGGGAAAACATCCAAGAGATCTCATTTCTCAATTTGTGTCACCTTCTATGCCACCAACTGTTCAAGATTTGCTATTGGCTGATGTTTTAGATCAACGGCCTCCTCAACCTACAAAACCAATTGATGGGGAGGTGATCTTAATCGTAAGGTTAGCACTTGCTTGCTTGAGTCAAAATCCACGTTCCCGCCCAACCATGGAACAAGTATCCAAGGCATTTGGAACAGGAAAATCACCTTTGCCTGACCTATTTCCTATGATCAGACTGGGACAACTCTGCTGAATCATTGGAATACTCAAGTATTTTGTTTCCTTTTCATTCTCATGTATCCCATCCTTCTTCTTTTTCCTGCATGTTGTAAGCTTACATGCTTTGTTCATTGTATACACGAACAGTATTTGAAAATGCGAATCTGTTCAAGCAAATTAATGTTTAACCCACCCAATATCTCATATCAAGTGACAATATAACCAAAATGAAAACTGTGGGAGACAATCTTGCTCTATGATTATTTTTTATTAAGCTGAATTAGGCTTAAAATCAAATTTTAATGACTTCAGAGTCTACTAAAGTAATTATGATCGGGTTTATTGAGTTATCTGTATTGGAATATTTTCGGATCATCCATCAATGTAATCCTGTAAACTTTTTTTGTTTGAATTTTTTTTATAAAGCTCAAATGATCTGTATAATATTGATTTAGAATTGGATTGGATTTCATGAACTGTGGCTTTAGGATTGATTTCATGAACTGTATAAATTCTTGACATTGTTTCACTGAGAGATTTCTAAATATGCAATGTTAAGATTAGAAAGTTAAAACAGGCTTTGGATTAAACTCACAATGGTAATGGTAATGTTATACAAGCATCATTTCACCCACATTTGAGGAGAAAGTTGTCATGTGATGCGGACTTCCCTAACCGCATCTGCATTATTATTGTTATTATCATACATAAAACACGCAATACATCTTACAGTGATAGAGAAAAAACCAAGAAGGTAGACAATATCCCAGAAAAAAACACAATCATACCATAACATGATGAGATGAGATCCTAGCTGGAGTCACGCATCCACGCAATTACTATGATAAGTAAGGATTCCAACACAACCTACTCCATTGGGAAATTTCATCTGCGTTTAACAGTAATAGGACTTCTTACTATATGTTTTCCATCTGTCCATCGCAATTCTCCAAATTGATAAGTTCTCCGCTTAGTTACACTGCTTGCCTGCACAGTCACCTTGAATGTCTTTTTTTCACCAATTTTACTGAAAGTCAAGGAATTTGGCACAACGGCAATGTTATAGCCAGGCAAATTAGCACTTGCAGTGTATGTGCTTGGTGTTCCAACATTTGTTACCGTGCGAGTAATGGTTACGGCTTTTAAGCCCAGATTTGGCAATGTGATTGAAGGGTAGTTCAAATCTGTTACACTGTGAGTTCCTGAACAAATGAAAGTTCTATTGAAATTGAGAGCAGAGATGAGTTGTTGGTCGTATCCAGAAGCACATAAGAAGTTCAAGTAATCAGTGAGGCCTAGATCGTAAACGAGGCCAGGATCTATGGCAAGGTCAGGTTGAACATGTCCTGAACCATAAGCAAAGGGAGTTGCCAGTGTTTTAGCAAACGCATCCCTTATTGGCCTGTTTGTGTTGTCTCGTGTGCTTGCTGCAAAGGTATATATATTCTTAATCATGTTACAATTTGAACAAGTTGGTAGAAAAACAAAATAGCCTTGCAAGCATCATCACTGAAACGCACTCTAACTCATATTTTGACAAATTCCAGTGTAAGAAATTAGTAACTATATATACACACACACTTAATAAATCTACCATTTAGTAACATATAACATCAAAATAGTATATTGTACACGTTTAATCCAATTCTATTTCGAATATTATTTGAATCTGCAAAGTTCTCATTCAAAATATTAGACTATTACCAATACCTAACAGAAAGCTCCTCCCACAGCTATTTATATACAACTCATGAAAGTAGAGATTCAGACCTGTTGTCATGATTGCTGATTTGATAGCAGCAGGACTCCAACTAGGATGACGTGTTTTGAGAAGTCCAGCGATGCCAGAAACATGAGGGCAAGACATAGAAGTTCCTTGCAACACGTTGAATTTGAAACCACGACGATTGTCTGTTAGCAAGGTTGATGCACTTGCGAATTCTGAGTAGGCAGCAAGTATGTTCACACCAGGTGCAGTAACATCAGGCTGAAACCAAAATAAAACAAGAGTTTCATTAAAAAACTCACACTCACACACACATCTAATATATAGAGAACAAATCAAGTAATGTGAATGTGCTGCACCTTGAGTATTGATGGCTGAATCTTGTTGGGTCCTCTGGATGAGAATGAAGCCATAACTGGAGCTGGCTTTCTTCCAAATAACGTCCTTGCTGGGGACATTCTTATGGTAGCACCTGATTTTATAGGGTCCCTGCAAAAATGTACGTGTGCATGTATAAAAAATGGAGCAATTGTTTTGTGGGAGGTCATTTGAAAACTGTTAAAACAATTTTGAAGGATATATAATTACGTTGCAGTTAAGTAAAAATCAGATTGTGGCCCTGCATGGCCATTGTTTGTGCCCACAGTAGACAGAACATGAGGCTCGCCAAAAGTTGTTTTCCCATTTTGCTTTTGATTGTCCAAAATCATTCCCTGTGCGCCTGAAGAAAGAGCTTCATTACCCTCAGCAACTGATTTTATTTTTCCATCTCGAAAACAACGCACTATTTTGCCCTTTACTTTTGCAGGATCAAGTGTTCCACGCCTACACAGTTGACTGCACCAAATATACACATACATGTCAATAACAACAAGAATGTAAGAAACATTGATATTCTAATAAACAAGGTTTTTCTTAAGCAAATTGAGCTTGCAAGATTTTGTACTTACGCGTCTCGAAATGTTGCATTAGCAAGTTTAGCATCAGTGGAGAGGATCAGAGAAAAGGCCTGATTCGGTGGCAAGTTTACAAAAAGACTCGCTCCCTGCAAGTGTATAATACAAACTCAATAATTATAGATCCAACACGCAGCAAAAGTAATTAGAAAGCCTAGGCATATATTAGTCTTTACTGATTTGTAATGTTTATCAACTCTAAACTAAAATGGTAGATATTTTGGTTTTAGTTTTTTTTATAAGGGTTGAGATATTCGTGAAATTTTTTTTTTATCATATTTTGAGTAGTTTAAATTTTTTGATGTGACTACTTCAGTTAATCTTATTTTGGATAATGTTTGGATTGCGTTGGTAAACGAGATTTGGAAACATAGGAATAATTATTTATTCAACGGCGGAGCGGTAGACTATTATGAAGTTTTCTCCTTGATATAGGTTAAAGTTTGGTCTTGGATTTCGTCAAAGTTATCTTCAACGAGTTTCTTATTCTCTGATTGGTGCTTAGAATTCATGAGTTTCTTATTCTCTCATTGGTGCTTAAAATCCCGGATATGTATATACTCAACTCAATTAATAGTTGCTGATAGGGTAGCGGGATTAAGTTTTACATTTTAAGTCGTTTTTTAACTAGTTGTTGCAAGATACACAGTTGAAATTTTCTTGAGGTGTATTTCTCTTTTACTTTGTAAGAAGGTTGCTCCTAAAGTGGGCCATATTTATTATTTATTTTCTTGTTGATAAAAAAAAACCTACCGTGTTCTTTTTAATTAATTTATTTATTTTGATTAAAAAAATTATATATACAGCATTAAAACAACGTTTTATGATGCCAGAAATTAAAAAAAATGAAAAAGAAAACAGGAAATGAATAAAAAAAAGTATTTTTTAGTTGATTATACTTTAAAAATATGAGAAAAAAAATATAGAGAGGAAAACAGAGATATTATTGTTTAATTTTTGTCCTTTTTATTTTGTATTCATTCTTAAACTGAATTTTTTATCTTATTTTTCATTTTAAGCATTTATTTGTAAAATAGTGCAAATATGTTTTAATAATTTGCAAATAAATTTTAAAAAAGTAAAAGCAGAGCAATATTTTTATAATCAATTTTCTTTCTCAAATAAAATAACTTCAAATTTACCGAACTTTTAAATGTATGGAGACTTAATTTATTTACAGTGCAATTTGATATTTAAGTCTTGTGATCTTATTCTAAAATTAAATTATGTTCTTTTAATTTATTGATCAACTTGTCATCAAATACTTCTTGATCTGATAATAATGTATTGACCTAAATAATACATGTTAACTATTTGTAGCACTTTGTCAGCACTGTTTATTAGAATGGATAAAATTTGAATAACGTTATGTACACTAGTGGTGACGTGTGTATCCGCATTTTTTATTTTTATTTCTTTAGTATTTGTTTTATTTTTTAAAAACAATTTCTCTTAATAAAATAAAAATGAGAAGTTAAAGAGTATACAATTAAAGAGTAGTGTATATCCGTATTTTTTATTTCTCTCTCTTTAGTATTTTTTTATTTTTCAAAAACAATTTCTCTTAATAACATTAAAATGAGAAGTTAAAGAGTATGTTAATAAAATAGTGGAGAGCGGTAATTAAAAGTTACATATGGCAAAGAGAATGAATGAATTTATTTATTTACATGAAAGTGAAAAGGAAAGAGAAAAGTAAGTGAGAAGTATGGTAAAAAAAAGAATGTGTTATGTGTAGTGGAGAGAGAAAGTGGGGAGTAGGTACCTATATATGAGAGAGAAAGTCGGAAGTAGGATACGTGGTTTATGTGTAGTGGAGAATCATAAAATTTGTTTCTTAATAAAAGAGAATATCAGTTTAAATAAAAAAAGTAACGTAACAAATTTCCACACTCTCCCGCTAAAGTGGTTCACAAAATATTACAAATATCTTTAATTTTTTATTTAATAGTGAAGAAGATCTTTAAAATAGAAAAGTAACTAATCACTCTCTCCACTCTCCCCACTCTCCAGTTAAATAATAACAAATAAAATAAATTTTAAAATTTTAAAATTAATTTATTAATTTTTGAAATTATAAAATGTCCAAATAACAAAAATAAATTAATACAATAAATTATTAAGTAAGGAAAAAATGAAAAAAAAAATAAATAAGAGCAGTTAAGAGAAAAATAAGAAATGACACAATGACCATAATACAATAATAAAATTAAATATTAATATAAGGATAAAATAGAAAAAAAAATTAAGAGCAGTTAAGAGGGAAATCTCCTTTTTATATATATATAGATTAGATAAGTCGTGTTATAATTTTTTTTATTAATTATAGAAATCGTGGTTTATTTCATGATTTTAGAAATAATAATAATTTGCGTAACTCTATATATAATTTTAGAAGTCATGACTTTGTTGCAATAATCACATGTAGAGAGATAATTGAGAATTAAATGAAAATCTAATTTAATGTCAGAACAACTAAAATATAAATTGCACTCATTCAGCATTAAGTAAATTAAAGAAACACTACTTTAAATATAGTAAAATAAGATAATGAATTTTATAATTTTTAAAGTAACAAATCATATTTTTTAAACACAATTTAGTATAAAAATTAAAATTTCATCTTTTCTTGTAAATTTATCTTTTCTTACTACTACAAAATCATTAAATAAAATTTAATTTTAAAAATAAAAAATAATTAATTATTATATTAATTAAATTAAATATTAATTTATATATTAAAAAAATATTTAAAATAAATCTGATTATTAATAAATAACTTTTAAAAAATATGTTTAATTAATCATGAAAAATTTACCTATTAATTTTAAAATTTAAATAATTAATAGTTAAAATTTTAGTGACTAATTAAATACAAATCTATAAATTATTTTAAATACTAATAGTTTTATTATTCTTTAAAATATTATTTAATTTAGTTATTATAATAATTGTTTAGTTTTTATTTAATAATTTTTTTACTGTTCATCACTTTAAAGCGAGACCAGTCCTCTCTATACACTCATCAGAAATTGAAAATGAAAAACCAAAATTACATATTCGTACATTATGAAAAGAAAATTTAAATGTGTATGTTTTTTCCTAAAAAGTTGGCATATTTATTTGTCGTTTTGCCTTTAATGAACTTTTTGCCTTTTGAAATAATTATCATTTCGTTTACTACGTCGACCACAAACCAAGTTGTATTTTTGGTATCTTAACTGTTTCTTAAACCTTTAAATATATATAAATTAACTTATTAATTACCGCTTAACATAAACAAGATTTTTTAATCGGCAGCTTAAAATAAACAAGTATTTTATGTATTTTTCAATACTATTAATCTTAATTTGACAAAACTATGAGATTAATTCTAGTTTCCGTTTTCAAATATTTGATATAAGATCAGTAAAACAAAATTCACAGTGATGGATAAAATATTAAACGAAAAGATCTGTCGGTGACCACAGTGATGTAAATTTTGCAGTACATAAATTATTGAAGACTTTCTCATAGATTTTGTGGCCAAAGTGATTAAAAAAGTTTTTCCACACGTGGAGCCCTCTAATTTTGTTCTTTCCTTGATGTTATTAGAATCATGACTTTCTTCATAGAATTTTTTCACGTTTTTTACATTCTTAAATCTATGTTAACTAGAGAGGGGAGAGAAGAGGAAAATTCAGAGTTGTACAACTTTTCCTACGGTTCTTCCTTACGTTCATGTCAGAGTCTAGAGGGTGATCGAAAACAAGATAGCTTTAAGATCAACTTGGAGATATGAGAGATTGAGGTTGAGAATAACCTTTGTTGCTTGTGGATGATGAAAGAGTCTACAAGTCATTTGTTATTTGGTTGCAGAGTTTTTTTTGTTAGTTTTTGAAATTTTTGCTAGTCTTATTACTAGTGAGTTTGGTAGATCTTCACGTTTTAGGCAGTTTAAAATTCTTTATGCACTTACATTTGTTAATTTAATTTTGGGTAAATTTGGACTACATTAGTAAGTGAAATTTAGAAATATAGTGAAATTTAGAAATATAGGAATAAATATTTTTTTAGTGATGAAATGGTTGATGATTCTGAAAACTTCTCATTGTCTTAGTTAAAGGTTTGAAATTGAATTTTCTCAAAAAATTCTCGATGGTTTTTTTTTCTTCTAATTAATGGTTTTTTCAAATAAATATGTATATTTTCATTAAAAGTTGTTTATAAGATGTTTCTTGGTGTTGTTGTCTAGCTAGTAACTTTTGGAGTAGATAGTTGAAGATAGTTTTGATGTTTTTGTTTTTATTTATTTTTGTTTTGTACAAGAGTTCAACTGATTAGTCATATTTATTATTTACTTTTTATGATAAAAAAATATTAATTAGTGATAATGGTACTTACCTCGATTTGCTGTTTGTTGTTAATGGTTAAATTACTGCTGAAGTCTCTGTCTATGGTGCTAGCAGCGATGGTGAAGACCCAAGGAGCCACGTTCACCACAGAACCAGGCGTCGGTCCATCGTTCCCTGCAGAGGCAACTAAAAGGATGTTTCTAGAAATCGCATGGAAGGCTCCAATGGAAACCTCGTCCGTGAATATTCCTTCGGGGCTGACAACGTAACCGCCACCAGCAGAAAGATTGATGACATCGACGCCGTCGTCGATGGCTTGGTCGATAGCAGCCAAGACGTCGGCGCCGTAACAACTGGCTGGGTCCGTCAGAGACCAACACACTTTGTACGCCGCAACTCGTGCTCTCGGGGACCCACCCTTTGCGGTGCCATTACCCACCGCAAACACGCTTGCGCCTCCCACAAAATTGCCCCCGGCGGTTGACAGAGTGTGGGTCCCATGCCCCATGAAGTCACGCGCTGTTTGCAGCGAGGGAACAAGTTCGCCATTGTAAGCCTCGAAAGCTTTGTTGAAGAATCTTGCTCCTATCAGCTTTCTGTATATTATTAACAATATTTAACAGAAAATGGTTTTAAATATGATATATATGTATAAATTGAATAATGTAGGAAAGTAGGTACAAAAGAAAAAGATTGATGAAAAAGAAAAAGAGAAAGCGAAGGAGAAAGGTGGTAGAGAAAGGACATAAACATAAAAACAATTCAACCATGAATTATTGTGTCTTCCTAGGATAGAAACAATTGTAAAAAAGGTCCCACGAAATTAATTTCTTATTTGGTCTCCAATTATTTGGTCTCCAATTATTGTCATTATTTCTTTCTGAATTATGTAAATTATATATATTGAGGAAAGAAAGGGTAAAAGAGAAGAAGAACCTGTTGCATGGATTTGTCTTAGAGCGTGGAGGTTTGTTAATTTGACAGACATTACCACGCCATTTGGAGGGAACGGGGCCATATCCTTTATCACTGAAGCTCTCTGACTCTGGCCAAACACCTATATCCAACGCCAAATTCAGGATTAAAGATGATGAACATAAATTTGCATGCAAATAATAAATAATAAAGCTAATTATAATTACCTGTGTCGATGTTTGCAATTATTGTATTTTCACCAAAGCTTCCCTTTTGCCATGCAGAGTTCTTACCATTTCTGTGTAGTCCAAGAAACTCCCATGAGCGGGTAGTGTGCAGTTTATGTATTTTGCTCAAGAACACAGACACCACGTTAGGGTTTTCTGCCTCATTCCAAACACTGTGTCACAACCTAATTTGAAACAAAATAAAATGAAAAGAAATAGGTTATCAATGGAATCTCACTTGCAGTTTCTGCAGCTTCTTCCTCTTCGAGCAGTGCAGCAAAGCCATTTATGTGTCTATTGTATGAGTAGATAACTGCTTCTTTCGCTTTCTCTTCACTGTCAAACAAATTAACTACATATTATCAATTAATTAATCTCGTTATCTCACAGACTTTTATGATTCTTAGTTTAATTACATGCTTAAATTGTAAAAGGCTACGTGAGAAGGACATCTTAAGTAAAAAATAGAATCACTACTTAAAATAGTCAATCTCCAAGAAGATTCCTTCCAATGATTTTTGTCGCGTGGCTTTAGATATTCATATCATGTAACGATGTCTTTTTATTCTTAAAACTTAATAGGAGTAGAAATGGTAAAGAATTTACCCCCACACATGTGTGGGTACCCACATATTAAATACATGTGAGTAATGGATATAGACAATTTAATTTTTTTATTAATAAGACAAGGACAGTACTATTATATTCAATCTATGCATTATTGTCTATGGTTACTTTTTTTTAAAATTTTATCTGTGAATAAATGAAGTTATTAACAAGAACAAAATTAACTATTAAAATATTTTATACTTTTTTTATTTAGATTTATGATATTAAAATTGTTTTTAGAGAAATTAATGTTATTTAAACTTATACTTCGTAGTATAATTTATTTTAAAAAAACTAATTTTATTTATATTAATAATTTATTATGTAATTTTATTTAAATTAAAATGTAAGACTATTTTTTTAGTTTATATTTAAAAAATATTTTTTAAATAATCTTATTTAAAATATATAAATAAAATAAAAATAGTATTTAGATATAAATGAATAACTGCCGACTAAACACCATCCCCTAAATATTTGTCAAAATGAATCTTTTTAGTGTTTCAGCTGTCAAACAATCTTTTTCGAACAATATATAATTAGGTCTTGAAAAAAAAACACAAAAAACTATGATTTGATACCTTCCAAGGATTGAACCTAATAAATGATAATGAGAATACGTAGCAATTTGGAGGTCAACAGAAGTAGGGGTGGAACCATGAGAGTGTGCTCCCAAGTATACAATGTAACACTGTAAACAAAATCAAAGATCTGTGAAATATAAGCAATGAAGAAGAAGCAAATCAATGGTGGGAAACTCAGCAATATCAGAAGCAAGTCATCATAATTTCATGGTACAAATTACTGATATGAATGAGCAATATGCAAAACAAGGTTGCTTGCCTTTTTGGTGCCATGAACAGCTTCCAGCAAGAAAGTGAAAAGAAGAAACGAGGAAACTAGGTGGAGGAGAAAGATGGAGTTGGCCATTCTTTTGAAGCGATCTTTGGGAAGTGCTTATGATGCATACCAGCTATGAAATGCATGTATATAGGGCATAAAAAATTTTACTTTTTGAAAACCCAAATATCTGTAAAGAAGAGTCCGTTTTTTTTTTTTAAATCTAATAATTTTATGATATAATGAATTTAAAATAATATATCATAAATTATATAAAATAATAATAATATTGATTGTAAAATGAGTGTAAAAAAATATTTGTAATTAAATGTTATGAAAAATAATAGTATTATTGATTGTAAAGGAATGTAAAAAATAAAAATAAAAAGTAAGTTGTTAATGTATAAGTTTTTACCCCTCAATCAAACCTTCTCTTTTGGTCTTTGGGAAATGTGCAACATAAGCTTTTGCTTTTCAAGACATAATAAGGAGACAACTAAACTTTTTCTTTTCTTCACCAATCTTTGGAAAACTTTTATAGCTCATTGTTTTCTTTGCATTCTAAATATTAACCAAATTTAGAAATTAAATAATTTTAAAAACTTTAATTACAAATTAAATACTAATTTAAAAATTATTTAATAATAATATAAATTAATTTTTTTTTAATTTTTAAAATATCTCTAATTTAGTTACTATTATTAATAATTATTTTGGTTTCTAAAAATTTAGTTTATATTTCATGATTTTCTTATAATATATATATAAGTATTATTTTACATAGAGTTTAAAAGATAAATTTTTATTTCTCTTTTATAAGAGATACATGTATTTCTCTTTTATAAGAGATACTCTAAAATGGTATCTAATTTAGTTACTATTGTAACTAATTATTTTAGTCTCTAATTTTTTTTTCTATTTCATGATTTTTTTTAACGGCCTTTCAAATAAGAAAAACATATATATGCAAAAAAAACTATGTCCTGATGTATGAATCCTACAAATCATAATTCTCATAAATAATTAAATTTGTTTGATCGATCACATTTATTTATTTTTCTAAAAAAATAATATTTGTATCACTAAAAATATTTTTTCATTATTAATTCGAAAAATCATCTCACTTTTTTCTACAAAATAAAATAATAATATTTTATTCTCATTGAAAAGTAATATTTGTTTATTAAAAGTTTTTTTAATTCCAAAAAAATCAGATTTTCACATTTCCTTCAAAGATTGGCCAAATATATATTGGAAAACATTATTTAATTTTAAAAACGCTGGTTTTTAAAAACTAAATCAAATTTTGTATTTTTTTCAACTTCAAATATCTAAAATTATAAAATTTTCCTTTTATTACTCCACAAATAAAATCATAATGTAAGAGTGTTTTCTCACGTATTTATAAACCTCTTGTATAATAAAAAATAATAAAATGTTTAAAAAAATACTTTTTTATTTAATTCTTTATAAAAAATAATATATTGTTCTTTTCATAAAGCTAAAGATGGGTACGCACGACTCAGACATGCCTCTTAAATGGTGTGTAGATGTTGGACATACGTATCAAAATCGTAGGACATGTATCAGTGAAATATACAATTCAAAAAATATTTATTAGAGTTCTGAAAATTCTAGCACGATTCTAACACAATTTTAAAAATGAGAAATACATTAATTCTAAAAAACTCAAACTATGTAATCAATTGTTATTATGATTATAAAAATAAGAAACAAATAATTTTGAACCAGCCATGAGAGACATATTCTCGCTACAAAAAAACCTAAAACATTCTTGTGCACATAAATTTTTATTGTCAATTTATATAATCAAAATTATATAATATATATATTTGTGTCCTCATATGCTATATTTTAAAGATTATACGTATCTCTTTATCCGTGTCGGTGTCATATCAGTGCACGTATCATTGTCTATGTTATACAATTGTCTATGTTATACAAGTAAGCATCCATGACTGAGTTTTCTATGAGGGGAACTTAACTCTTTTTTTATTATTAACCCATTTGGTAAGGAGAAAGAAAATGAAAAAGGCAAAAAGTAAAATAAAAATAAATAAATGAAAAGCTAAACTATTATAGAAGTTATTTTATTTATTTTTATAATGTTATTTACCATTGATATTTTTAATTATTATATTTACTATACTAGTTTAATTATTTATTATTATAATATTAAAATAACTAAATTTTTTTCCACAATTGATGCATATTTACAAAGAATGTTTTTTATCTCACAAAACATTTTTTCACACACCACTTCATTCAAACGAAGGCTAAAGTAATTTTGTTTGAAAAAATATTTATATTTTTATATAGGTTTCTGGTCCAGTGTTGTTTTTGTAAAGGAGAAAAAGAAAGGTGAGTGCACAAAAAACGATATGTTACTCGTATTACGTTAGTGCGCTAGAAAGTTAAGACAAGTAATTTATAATCATATGTTTCAAATCTACAAATAAAGTGGTGGTCCCTGTCATGGATTATCTTAAAAACAAATATAATTATAACAATATACTTCGTAAATAAAAAAATATTAATAATGATTAAAGTTATGAAAATAAATAAAATAAAGTACGTACGCAAAGGATCATGTTTTAGTAGGAATGTGGTCCAAAGTTGAAGCATTTCTTTCTTCATGCAAGATTCTTTATCATGGATTATCTATTAAATTTTAGAAAATAAAAGTTTACAAATAACTTTAGAAATAAATACATTACTAATAAAAACTTATTCCAGATTTATAAAAATAATAATAAAAGATATGGCTAAGGTGTATAAATTACATTTACAATTGCAAGGATGTTAAAAAATTAAAATATTGTCTAATATATATATATATATATATATATATATTAATAAATGAATTCATGAGTTAAGAGAAATGGAGTATTAATTACTTCTCTCTTTTTCCAATGAGTAATGATGGTCAATTGGGTGTCAACGTGTAGAACGTTGGAAAATGAAAGAGGAATCTCATGATGATGTATTAGAAGATAATGTGGGTGCATGGGTGCACAATTAAATTGTAAATCCACATAAAAAAAACATTAATATACTATTTTAAACAAAAATTCTTTAAATGATAAATTTACTAATTTTTTTTATATATTTGTATCGTGTTCATTTTTATTTAACATTCTAAACACTATGAAAATTTTAATTTGAACTCACAATAGTTATAATATTTTATTTTTACTTTCTATGTACACATTAAATAATTTGATTTTGCAAAAGTTTTTTTATCAGACAAAATAAACTAAATAAAACATTCATCAGATACTTCAACCCTTAATTGTAGGTATGATCTTCATAATTACGTAGGATCCCCATATTTTTCAACATCTAATATTATAATATGCGTGAATTTTCAACATAAATATTTATCTATATCATATGTTTAGTAGTTCAAAATATACATTATTTCACAAGTAAAATTATATTTACAAACATCAACAAATTAATAAAAACAACTATATATCTTTTATCTGCTCACTAGGGATTTCTTTCACCTGCAGCCTCATATGCTTCTGTGTAAAATACATGATCATCACAGATAAAGAAAACAAACACAAAATAAAGCACAGGGTAAGCTAGCTATAAAATAAATTTCTATATAATTTTAATTTCAAATTAATAAACATAATTCATCAAGTCTCATACAATTTCTCAAATCATCAAGTATATATTAAAATTCATAATTCATCTTTCACATGTCAGACTTCTAGTGACTCAAAATAGATAGACATTTGACTCTACTTCTGAAAGACTCGTGCATTGACTTAGACTCAGAGATTTGCATATGTCATACTATCTCACTGTGAAATCCACACAACTATGCACATAAATAATCTCAATATCATCTCTCATAGTATGACAATGTTAATTCATATAACAGGTCAAGTTAGTTATCTTTCAAACAATTTACCCCTTCATATGAATCTCATTCGACTTTTACCACCTGAATAACTTCATTTATATGATTTCATTATCTTAGAAGAGTTAGGATATCTCCTAAACGAATACCTAGTCAATGCACATCCTAAACAATCTTAACATGGTATTTGTTGGAGATCCCACATCGACTAGAGATTAGAGCCTTTCATAGTATATAAGTGGGTGCAAACCTCACCCCATTGAGCCGGTTTTATGGGGTTGAGTTAGGCTTAAAGTCCACTTCGTAATATGGTATCAGAGCCATTTTGAGCCTATCCTAGCGAGTATTTGTTGGGCCTATCGTGCCACCCGCTATCGGACCACCCAAAATATATAGTCCCAGGCACGAGCTTCTATCTATCACTCTCGGCGTGAGGGGGGTGTGTTGGAGATCCCACATCGACTAGAGATAAAGACATTTCATAATATATAAATGAGTGCAGACCTCAACCCTATGAGCCGGTTTTATGGGGTTGAGTTAGGCTTAAAGTCCACTTCGTAATATTGTATCGGGCCGCTATCGGACCACCCATAATATATAGTCTCACGCACGAGCTTCTATCTATCACTCTCGGTGTGAGGGGGGTGTGTTGGAGATCCCACATCGACTAGAGATAAGGACATTTCATAATATATAAGTGGGTGCAAACCTCAACCCCATGAGCCGGTTTTATGGGGTTGAGTTAGGCTTAAAGTCCACTTCTTAATAGTATTGTCATTCCTTAAAATACTATGTCTTGATTAAAATTCATATTCTAACTAAAAAGAGTCACATGCAAAGCTTATGCAGAGACAACTCAAACAAGTTCAAAATTTGACTAAAAGAGAAGAGCAAAAATGAACTTACTCTATTAAACATTCTGATAGGGCAATCTTGTAGTATTCACTATCAGGAGTTTGATGGCGGACTTTGATCGTCAAACTGATGAGTGAGGAGGTCAGAATCTTAGTGAGAAGGGAGATGAAGGCAAAAGGAAACTTTTAGAGAGATGATGGTTCTTTTAAAATGAAACCTGAATAACTGAATTTTCTATTTATATGCTCTTTTCATTTTAATAATAAAATATTTATGTGTTATTTTAATTGTATCACTTCTACTCTAAGACTAATTTTCTCGGTCTTTACACACCATGTAGAAAGTTCCCCTCTAATTATGTTCCAAAACTTCTTAGTAAAGGTACAATTATACTCATTTGTACTTGGGTTTTTTTACCTTCACATTACAACATAATCATCTAATCTCCTCTTCTAAAAACTCTTTTGTTAGCACCTTATTATCTTCTTTTAGTTCTGTGCTAAAATTTACATTTCCTAGATGTTATGTTTGTTTCCAAGTATGAGGAGGGAGAGGGTGTTTCTTGTATTTATTTTAGTGGTTTTGAGGGTGGGGGAAGGGTGAAAGTGTTTTTTCAATCCTCACACACAAATGAAGAGATTTGTGCTAATTTTATGTATAATTACTGCATTTTACCTAAATACCCTTGTGCATGCATTTTATTATAATATACAATATACAAAATTAAATATTATATAAATTTATTAAACAATTTCAAAAATAGTTAATTATACTATTAATAATAACATATAATTATAAATAATGAAAATAATAAAATAATAATATCAATAATACATATATAAGATAACAAATATATATAACAATAGATATTATTAGGTATGTTTTCTCTATATTGCAGGTGCTTGGATAGATGAAGCATATATGTTACAACTTAGTGCCTCAAAGCCAAAATCCAACAAAAACATAATGTATGATAGTGGGTTACTGAAAGAATAGGCTATTCTAATGCAATATTATGTTGCTCATCACGATGCAATCTCGGGTTGAACTACATAATTATTTTGAGAAATGCTAACTCAAGATAAACAAAAGCAAGAAAGTGGAATACATGAGTTATCAAGGACAAGATATTGAGGAATATTACCCGGGAAGAATTAGATTGTTCTCAAGTTTGGGTGATTTATGTACATGATTTTTTGTGTGTGAAAAAGTTGCGGTTAACTTTTTTTGGTCTATCAAAGAATATGCAATGAGAGGGTGATATGTGTATGGTTCAAGAACAAATGGGAAATCATCAGGTGCTAGTGGTGTGATAGACTATCCTAATCCTAATATTTTTATATATGAATTTAAATATCTCTTAAATGTTCAATTTATTTAATTCATTGTACTAAGAAGTGAATTTTGTTTGCACTCACTTCGGCTCGATAGCGGATGACCTGATAAATGATAGGTTAAAAATGACTTCGATAGCATACTAAAAAGTGGACTTTAAGCCTAACCTAATCTCATAAAACCGGCTTACGATGTGAAATTTGCATTTACTTATATATTATGAAATGATCTAATCTATAGTCGATGTGCAATCTCTAACACATTCATTACTGATAAAAAAAAGTTAGAGATTATAGTCACAAAGTTCAACATGTCTAAAATTATAAATGCATGTTAGGAAAACATACATTCTTTTAAAATAATAAAGTTTTTTTTTTTCATCAAGCTTTCACAAATAATCAACTTGTTTATATAAATAATCAATTCACAAAACCACACTTAAGAAAATACTAAAGATGCAATGCTTAAGAGTGGCATTGTGTATTTTTCCTTAAAGTAATTAAGAGTTGAGAAGTGGGGACGTAATAATGCAAACTTTGGAAAAAGATGTCTTGAGGAATATAAAGTTCAGTTTATAAATGTGTTCTTTCAGCAAAACTTTCGTAAGTGTACATGAACATAATTAACTACTACTCACGACACTGTTATTTCTTAAACATTTCCCTCCCAACTACATCTTACAAGATCATCAACAGAATATGTAGCGTCTGATTTCCTTCTTCATCGGAAAATATTACTGAACCATGGTACCATGCATACTAGAAAATATTACTTTTAATCATATACACTACAAGAAAATCATGAAATAGAAATCAATTTTTAGAGACTAAAATAATTAGTTGCAATAATAACTAAATTAGAAACCATTTTAGAAATTAAAAAAAAAATTGGTTTCTAAATTAGTTTTTATTATTGTTAAATAGTTTCTAAATTAGTATTTAATTAGCAACCAATGTTTTAACTATCAATTATTTAGTTTCTAAATTTGGTAGCAAAAACTTTGGTTGCTAATTAGATACCAATTTAGAAACTATTTAACAATAATAGAAACTAATTTAGAAACCAATTTTTTTTTTTAATTTTTAAAATGATATCTAATTTAGTTATTATTGTAACTAATTATTTTGATCTTTAAAAATTGATTTTTATTTCATGATTTTCTTGATAGATGCCCTGTTTATTACCTTTGTGCAAGACTTTCAAAATCACTTTGTTCATCATTTCTCTTATTTCCAACTTCTATTTTATTGCCTCAATATACCATCCTTTTACAATTAATTCTATGTTAAAAAACTTATAGCTGATCATCAAGATATGATAAGCCCAATAATTGCATATTTTAATAATTAATGGTGCAAAGGCTTTTAACTATTCCTGAAGTATTCACTTTCCAGTTGTATTCAGTCTTAATGGATTGTTTAATAAACTTTCAATCTCAATAATTATGGGTTGATTCAGGAATTTTTCTAGACAAAAATGATTGTTGAACTAGTCTGTGGGTAAAATGATTTGAATGAAGACTATATGTAGCTGGGTTTGATTTGTTTGGTCATAAATATGCTGATGACTTTTAAGACAGTGTAACATTCAAAATTGTTGAGTGTTAGGTAAGGGTGGTTGTATCTTCTCTGTGGAGAAATTCTTATAAAGCACAAACAGAGAGAGGTTTCATTGAGGAGTAATTGGATGAATAGGTTTTGTTTCAATGCAACCGAAAATGATGCCAATTTTAAAAATAAAAAATAATTAATTGTTAAAGTGACTAAATTAAAAATAATTTTAAAAACTAAATAAATTTTTGATTTTTAAATTAGTTTATATTATTGTTAAATGATTTTTAAATTGATATTTAATTAACAATCAAGGTTTTTGCTATCAAATTTAGAATCTAAATAATTGGTAGTTAAAATCTTGGTTACTAATTAGATACCAATTTAGAAACTATTTAAGAATAATATAAATCAATTTTTTTTTTAATTTTTAAAATGATCTCTAATTTAGTTACTATTACAACTAATTATTTTAATATATAAAAATTAATTTTTATTTGATGATTTTCTTATAGTAATTTTCTTGTTAGGATGTTCTAATGAGAGACAGTGAGAGCTTATCCAAGGTGGTTGGAATGTGTAGAACAATGCTACTAACATGGATAGTCTAGAATAATGGTCAAACATCATTCCCACAAAGCCTCACACAAATAACTTATCATATTTAATAAATAGGAATTATAAGTGTTCTTGAAAAATAATGCTCTTACCTTATGGAAGATAAATGTTTATCCATTTTACTAGATAAAACTTTAATTTTTAAGTAAAAATAAGACAACGCCTATAAAATTGTGCCTTTTTTATTCATACATATATAAGTTCTACTCATCGTTTTGAAAGAATAAATGAGCAATCATTAAAAAATGATCTTTAAAAAAATTATTAACTAATTAGTAATTTATGATTATAACACTTTCAATACATCATAGTTAAACTATTTTATTTGAATGGATATCTGGATTCCTTTCTATTTTTAGTCTTTCTTTATGGTCTCTTTTGTTAATTTCTATTTTACTGTTTATGAAATAAAGTAATTTTAAGACTTGACTCCCACAACTTAAATCCAATTAAATGAAATAAATTACTTTTAGGACTTGACTCATACAACTTTAATCCATGGGAGGAGAAAAAACAACTATGGAACAATCTTTCATATCTAAGGCAAACACAAGTGGAATGCTTTTGCTATTTTATTGGCGATTTTAATGCGATAAGGTCTCTTAATGAGAGAAGACAATAATACATTGACAAGACATAAAAGAAAGATAGATGGGTTCAATGAGTTTACGGAGAAGAACTCACTTCTTGATGTTTTTCTTGTGGGATTAAAATTCACATGGTTCAGGTCAAATGGAAAGGCGAATAGTAGACTGGACAAAGTTTTGGTGTCACAAGAATGGTTTGACACTTGGTCGACATGTAAACAATATGTTTTCACAAGACAAGTCTCAGATCACTATGTTATTATAGTTAATACTAACTCGGTTGATTGGTACCCAAGGCCTTTTAGAACCTTGGATACATGGTTTGTAGATAAAGGGTTCGCTGATATGGTCAAAACTAAGTGGAATTCTTATATTCTGAGCAGAGAAGGTTTGACTAAATGCAAGGAGAAATTTAAAATGCTAAAACATGACTTGAAAAACTGGAACACACATGTCTTTGGTAATGTCTATACCGCGAAGAGAGGTGTAATTGCACAAATTGGAAAGTTGGACATTGAAGATGCAGACCGACGGTTGAGTGAGGAGGGTAGAAGGAAAAGAGTTTAGCTTTTTAGTGATCTCAAGGAAATTAACTGCAAAATTGAATCCATGTTAAGGTAAAAAGCTAGGATAAATTGGATTAAGCTGGGAGATTCTAATACAAAATTCTACCATTCGACTATTGCTAGGAGGAGAATGTCAAACCAAATTAAAGGTGTGGAAGTGGATGGTGTGTGGAAAGAGGACCCTATTACTGTTAGATTTGTGGTTAGAAGTCTGTTCAAAAACGCTTTTTTGAACCTAATAATCACAAGGTTAGATTTGGAAACGTTGACTTCTCTGAAGTTACTCAGGAGAAAAATATTAAGTTGTCAACAAAGATAACGGAGGAAGAGATAAGGAAGGAAATTTGGCAATGTGATGGTACAAAAGGCTCTGAACCGAACGACTTCAACTTCAATTTCATTAAAGGAAGTTGGGAAACACTCAAGTATGACATCTACCAAGCGATTCAAAGCTTTGAAAAAAAAGGAAGAATTCCAAAAGGATGCAATTGTTCCTTTATAGCCCTTGTACCAAAGATAAATGATCTTACGAAACTGGATGAGTATAGGCCAATATCCCTTGTCAGAGCAATATATAAGATTATTTCTAAAATTTTAGCTAATAGAATGAAAATTGCTTTACCAAGAGTTATTGAAAAGTATTGTAGTGGTTAATGAAGTGGTGGAGGATCTCATGAAGGGGGAAGAAGTCAGGCTTAATTATAAATGTTGATTACGACTCAGTATGTTGGGAATTCTTGTTTTATATGCTAAATAGACTTAGTTTAGTGAAAAATGGATAAGATGAATAAAAGATTGCTTAGAATCATCATCTGTATCAGTTTTGATTAATGGAAGTGTTACTCGGGAATTTACAACCACAAGGGGTCTGAGGTAAGGGGACCCAATCGCCCCTTTCCTATTCCTGGTAGTACTGGAAGGTCTGGCAGGATTGGTAAGGAAAGCATTAAACAAAAAAAAGTTGAAAGGGGTAAAATTAGGAGTTGGTCAGGTTGAGGTCTCAATGCTTTAGTTTGCAAACGAAACTCTGGTGGTGTGTCAAGCGACAAACCAAAATGTTATGACGATAAAAAAAATTTCTAAGATGTTTTAAACTTGCGGTCAGGTTAAGAGTAAATTTTCACAAGACAAGGATAGGAGTCATAGGAGTGAAAAGTCAATAGCTCCAGGTATATGCACACATGCTAAAGTGCACTCAAATGTTGGTTTCGTTCAAATATTTGAGAATAAAAGTTGGTGGTAACCCGAGGAAAAAGGAGTTCTGGAAGGAGGTTACCAACATAGTCAAGAAGAAACTATCTCTATGGAAAGAAAAGAAACTAACCTTTAGAGGAAGAGTTTGCATGATTAAATTGGTCTTCACAGCACTCCCGCTGTTTTATTTTTCCTTATTTAAAGCTCTGGTGTCAGTTTGCGAAGAAATCAAGAGCTTGTAAAGGAGGTATCTATGGGGATGGGGCAATGATAATAAGAAAATTGCTTGGATAAAGTGGGAAAACCTATGCAAACCAAAGAAGGAGAGGGTCAGAGGATAAAGGAAGTAAGAAGCTTTAATAAAGCATTGGTTGCGAAATGGGTGTGAAAATGGAAAGTGGAATCGTCAAGAATGTGGAGAGAGGTGATTTTTTCTAAGTATGACAATGGAATGGGTAAGAGAAATTCTAACCTCTGCAAGTCATGGTTTTGGTAATGGTGTGACTTGTGCAATATCTATGAAGAAGGACAAATAGGGAGTTGGTTCTATAATTTGGTTTTGTGGAAAGTTGGGACAGGGAAAGAAATTTTGTTTTGGGAAAATAAGTGGTTAGGTAACTTAACCTTGAAACAAAAATATCCTAGGTTATCTTAGAAGACACAACGAAAAGTATTCAGTAGGTTGGGTTGTGGAATGAAACAACGTAAGAATGGAACCTAGGTTGGAGAAGGACCTCTTTGAATAGGATAGAGAACAACTTGTACAACTCATAGTCAATTTGAATTTTGGTAATATTCAACGTGACTTTCAGGACTAGATAGTCTGGGCAGCTGAAGAAGGTGGTATCTTCTCTGTAAAATCTGCATATCGAGCCTTGCAAATGTCTATACCCTATGACAGTAACCAAGCAATGGAAGTCTTATGGGATATTAAAGTTGTGTCTAATGCCTTTATGCTAGATTAAAGGGTTCTCAAAGGAAAAATCCAAACTAGAGCTAATCTCTAGAGAAGACGTGTTTAATTGCCAACACTTATGCGCCCTTTATGTGATCTAGTAGAGGAAACAATCAGTCACCTATTTGTAGAATGTAAAATAGCTTTTCAGGTATGGTTGATGGTTTCAAAGTGGGTGGGGAAACAATCAGTTTATCACAGTGACATGAAACACCATTTGCTTCAGATTGGTTTGTTTCAATTTAATGAGAAAAAGAATCGTGCTTGGAAAGGGGTTTGGGTAGCGGTGATTTAGAGCATCTGTAATCAAAGAAATTGTGTGGTTTTTAAAGAAGGGAAGGTGGATGCAGAAGAAATCTTTAGTTTGACACAACTACTAGTTTGGTCTTGGATGAGAAGGAAAATAACAAATTTTAATTTATCTTTCTCTGATTGGGTGATTTATCCTTTAAATTGTTTACATTCCTTAAGTTGATAACAAAATTTTGTTTTGTGTTTTGTGTTGTTTAGAACAGTTTGATCATATACGTATGCTGCTTAAGGCTTTGTTGTGATGTAGATGTGATAATTATAGGTGTCCGGGTGGTAATCACATAGGCTGTGTAATGTAGTGGAGACAGGAGATATAAGATGGAGGGAGACCAGTGTGAAAGGAAGAAGCACTATGAGGACAATGATGAAAATTTGCGTACTGTTATTATTAGAAGATGTAGTTTTGGGTTATCAATCTGAGAAAAGGAAGCAAAATTTGGTAGACAAGGCAATGAGCAGGAAATCAGGAAGGATGGAAGAGGCAAAGGGTATGTTGGTCTGGTTCATGGTTCTTTCCAGCACCAAGAATGCTCCTTCAGGGAAGTAGAGTAATACTGCATAATTCAGAATGGAATTCCAAAATCATTGTGACTGTCATTTTAGCTGCATTTCCTTTGTCACAACAAATCTATGTAAGAAGGAGTTATCTTGACATGAAAGGTGAGTGAAGTGTTAAATTACACAGTGTCTAAGAAATCTTGTTGCTGGTTTGGAAAGGTTTGGGATTGTAATTATAGAAACTGTATTGGTTTTTTGAGTTGTTATGGCAGTAATGATAGTAACAATCTTTTACAATAGTTGTTGTAGTGTTAGTTATGATAAAGCATAGTAGAGTGCTAAACAAACTAGATTTTTTTTTCTTGTTGAAACATAGGAAGTGAGCTCGTCTTGATTTTTATATAGGGTTGGAACATATCTAAAGTGTTCTTTTTAATTTATTTATTCTTTGTTGGTAACAAAAACACAACTTTAATCCCTTTTGCGAAGGACACATGTTTTTCTTCAATGGGAACTAGAAATGCAGAAAATTAACTTTGTTGGTGAAGTAAAGTATTTAGTACTTTTTTTTTCATATTATAGATTTTAAAAGTTGTTAATCATAATTATTTTATAAATTTCATGTATAATAAAGTTTAATTGGTAAATAAATTGAATTTGTATGGGGTTATATACATTGAAATTATTTGGAATGAATATTACATGTTTCACAACATATAAAATTAAACAATAAAGTTTAACTAAATAACCTGTCCGGTTAATATAAAACCAGTCTTAATTAACAGAACTGATTATGAATATAATTGTAAATGAATTTATGATTCATTTAAATAATCATTACAATAGTTGAAAAGAAATTTGGTAATCAAAATCAATTTAATGAACTTGTTGATTGTTTGTGTTAATTACATTTAATCAGCACAACTAAAGAAAAAAATATTAAGTTTGCCTTGGTATTTCACAGTAGCTCAAGACAGGAAACAGATCAATCATGTTATATCATCAAACTGTTATAACCCTTTTATCAGACAAGTCAAGTGAAAAATACCAAATCTTTTTCATGTTGGGCCTTCTCGAGTTTCTCAAAAAAAGAAATCTTTTGCTGTTCCCATCTTAACATTATCAATGTGCCAATATCATTTCTTATCATTGTTGAGTCAAGGTTCTGCTACTATTCTACTATTCTAACATGCTAAATCTGTTTCCTTTTGTCAAGAGTATCCTCATCATAGTCACATTTCACAAGGTAGGTGTCTTTTCGGCTCTTCAACCACCATGAAGTAAACATGGTTCTTGACATTACCATGAATGATTTCTTCGTTTTGTGCAGTAGAAAAAGAATGTTGGAGATTGGTATTTGTGTAAATAACTTTTATTGTTTGAATAAAAAAGTCAAATATCTTGTTTGGCTTTAGTGTAGTCATGTCAGAAGTGCCCACTCGTCCCACATTATAAGGATATTGTAGCTTCACAAGTTTCAATCCTCACAATAACACACCTTTTCCCTTACAAGAATATGAGCCTTTAAATGTAGTCTTCATCCCAAAATCCAGTTACACTTGAACCATGGAATCCATCAAGATTCTAGCCTTATGGCGGATTCTGTCCTCCTTTCTTTTGGCCTTTCTAACACACTCTTCACTCCAACTTGCTTGGTTTTCCAAAACAGTAGTTTTGGCCTCTGCTGCCAGCACAGGAACTGTTGGTGATCAAGCTGCAGCTGATAAGAATGAAGCAAATGCACTGTTAAAGTGGAAACACAGCTTTGATAATAACAGCCAAGATCTCTTGTCAACTTGGACAGGTTCTACTTCATGTCAATGGCAAGGAATTCAGTGTGACAAATCCATGTTGGTCTCCAGCATAAATCTTGCAAATTACGGACTGACAGGTACACTTTCCACCCTCAACTTCTCCGCTTTTCCCAACCTCCTCATCCTAAACATCTTCAACAACTCCTTTTATGGGACCATTCCCCAACAAATTGGTAACTTGTCCAAAGTAAATGTTTTGAATCTTTCAACAAATTCTTTCCACGGTTCCATCCCTCAAGAAATGTGGACACTAAGAAGTTTACAAGGCCTTGATCTTTACGAATGTCAACTAAATGGAGAGATTCCTAATTCCATAGCAAACTTGTCCAACTTGTCATATCTAGATTTAGGAATAAACGATTTTTCTGGCTACATTCCACCAGAGATTGGAAAGTTGTACAAGTTAGAGTATCTAAATATTAAATGTAATAAACTTTCTGGTTCCATTCCTCAAGAAATTTCAATGTTGAGAAACCTTAGGAATATTGATCTGGCATTAAATTCTCTCTCTGGTGCTATCCCTGAAACAATAGGCAACATGAGTAATTTAAATCAACTTCGCCTTTCTAATAACTCCCTTCTATCTGGGCCAATCCCATCCTCCTTATGGACCATGTCTAACTTGACCTTGCTCTTTCTTGATAACAATAATCTTTCTGGATCAATCCCTGCTTCCATAGAAAACTTGGTCAATTTACAGCAACTTGGACTTGATTACAACCACCTTTCCGGACCTATTCCTTCCACAATTGGAAACTTGACCAAGCTCACCGAGTTGTATTTACGCTCTAACAATCTTTCTGGATCAATTCCTCCCTCTATAGGAAATTTGAACAATTTGGTAACACTTAGTCTCCAAACGAACAGTCTCTCCGGAACAATTCCTGCCACAATCGGAAATTTGAAAAACCTCACCGTTTTAGAACTGTCCTTCAACAAACTTAATGGCAGCGTTTCACAAGTCTTGAATAACATTCGGAACTTGCCTTACGTGTTTCTTGCTGAGAATGATTTCACAGGCCATTTACCACCTCAAATTTGCTCTGCTGGGTCCCTAATATCCCTTAGTGCTCATCACAACCATTTCACTGGTCCAGTGCCAATAAGCTTAAAGAACTGTCCTACTATTACTAGACTCAGGCTGGAAGGAAACCAATTGGAAGGAGATATAGCACAGGATTTTGGTGTATATCCAAATTTGGTATACATTGATTTGAGCGACAATAAGTTTTACGGCCAAATTTCACCAAACTGGGGGAAGTGTCCTAATCTTGGTACCTTAAGGATATCCAACAATAACATTTCTGGTGGTATACCAGTAGAACTTGTTGAGGCAACCAACCTAGGCAAGCTTCACCTTTCTTCTAACCACTTGAATGGAAAGATTCCAAAGGAATTTGGGAATATGAAATCCTTAATTGAACTCAAGATTAGCAACAACCATCTTTCTGGAGACATTCCAAAAGAAATCGGATCACTGAAAAATCTGGAACAGTTGGATCTTGCAGAAAACCAGTTGAGTGGAACAATACCGATAGAAGTTGTAGAATTGCCCAAGTTACGAAACTTGACTTTGAGCAATAATAAAATAAACGGAAATATTCCCTCGGAGTTTAGCCAATTTCAGCCTCTTGAATATCTTGATCTTAGTGGGAATTTGTTGAGTGGAACTATACCGAGGCAGCTTGGAGAGATGAAGCTACTGCAATCGCTGAATCTCTCTCACAACAATCTTTCTGGAAATATTCCATCCAGTTTCGATGGCATTTCAGGTTTGATTTCGGTCAACATATCATACAACCAGTTAGAAGGGCCACTTCCGAATAATAAAGCTTTTCTTAATGCTTCTATTGAATCATTGAAAAATAACAGAGGCTTGTGTGGCAACCTCACTGGCTTGATTCTTTGCCCAAGCAACAACAGTCAGAAGAGGCACAAGGGCATTCAACCAGCATTATTCATTGCCTTGGGTGCTCTTTTTCTAGTATTAGGTGGGGTGTCAGTTTCACTGTATATTCTCTGTCGAAAAACAAGAAAGAAAGATATACATGCTAAAGAAAATGTACATTCAGGAAAAGCAGTGTCTGGAGAAGTGTTTTCCATATGGAGTCACGATGGAAAAATTATGTTTGAAAATATCATTGAAGCTACCGATAATTTCAACGAAAAATATCTGATTGGACTTGGAGGGCAAGGATCTGTTTACAAAGCTGAGATGCCTGCAGGCCAGGTTTTTGCGGTGAAGAAACTTCATTTGGAAAATGAAGAGAAGCCTAATTTTAAAGCTTTTGAAAATGAAATTCAAGCTCTGACAGAAATCAGGCACCGTAACATTGTAAAGCTGTGTGGATTTTGCTCACATTCACAGTTCTCATTTTTGGTCTACGAGTTCTTGGAAGGGGGTAGCTTGGATCAAATACTAATCCATGAAAAAAAAGCAGCTGCATTTGAGTGGGAAATGAGGGTAAATGCTGTTAAAGGTGTGGCCTATGCTTTATCCTATATGCATCACGATTGCTCACCACCAATAATTCATCGAGACATATCCAGCAAGAATATTCTTTTAGATTCACAAAAAGAAGCTCATATCTCTGATTTTGGAACAGCTAAGATTCTAAAACCTGGTTCACGCACTTGGACCACGTTTGCAGGCACCTTTGGGTATGCAGCTCCAGGTATGATCCTTTTCTTTTGCAATTAATTTCCACCACTTTATGTTCAAAGTATGCTTAACCATTGTTTACGTGTAGAGGAATTAAGCTAATTAATCCAATGAATGTTAAGAAGTGAAGTAAAAAAGTGTTACATGCAAATAAAAATATACGCTGGTGAAGTTGTAGCATATACAAAAACCTACTGTGGTTTTGTTAGTAACTTCAAAAGGTTTGTTTATTGTAGAGCTTGCCCTGACTATGGAAGTGAGTGAGAAATGTGATGTATTCAGTTTTGGAGTGCTTTGTCTAGAAATCATCATGGGGAAGCATCCTGGGGATCTGATATCTTCGTTGTTATCTTCATCTTCAGCAGCAATAACTCATAGCTTGCTACTAATTGATGTAATAGACCAAAGACCTCCTCATCCTCCTAAATGGGTTGTTGGGGAAGTCATTTTGGTTGCAAGCTTGGCTTTTTCTTGCTTGAGTGAAAATCCATGTTCTCGTCCAACCATGGATCAAGTGGCCAAAAAGCTTATGATGGGTAAATCACCTTTAGCAGATAAGTTCCCCAAGATCAGACTTGCACAACTCCTCTAAAGTTTTACTTAAATATTTTGTTTTTCTTTTTTGCGTCTGTGTTCATCACTTATCCTTTGTAAGTATTATGATGTAAGCTTGTTTGTTTTGTGACTGTAATAATAATAGGGGATTCACCCTCACACTGTTATATATGTTACACCACTCTTATGCTTTTGGTATATGCGTGTTGCAACAATCACTTTCTTTTTGGCTTATGCCTGTTGCAACAACCACGTACTTTGGTATATGCATGTTGCAGCAATCACATGTTCATCACTTCAATCATAATCATAATCTATTATCAGTCATTCATATATAATTAATTATAACTAAATAATATATAATCAATTATCAACATAATTGATTATGTTTTTTCCAATAATTTTTTAATATAACCTATTATTGACATAAAAGTATATGGTTTGACAGTTTTTTTACTTAATTGAAAACTTTTTTTCTTTATAATAATAATATTTAAATTAATAATTGTAAGCATTTGTACAAATAATATTAATTTTCAACATAAAAGTATCTCTTCTAGTTCTCATATCTCTTCTATTCACGACACTTTCTTACTTATTTCAATCAGTGTTTTTGATACAGCAGTTTCATTCTTTGTATTCGTTTCACTGAAAATAAGTAACACAATAAAAAAAAACACCACAAAATTCACCACAAATAATTATCACTTATTACCAGTCACACATCACCACAAATAATTATCACTTAAAAAAAACATCACATTTTTCACTATCTTTATAAAAGTATTATTGAAATTAAAAAAATATAAGAAGTTTTCTCATCCATCATAGAAATTTAACCCATTGGGTAAAAATCAAAAGCCCAATTAGATAATTCAGATCATATTCTATTAAACCTACAAAGAAACAAGAAAAAGAAATTATTGAAGTAGCACACTGCTTCAACATTTCAGTGAGATTTTAGAAATATTTAACCAGAAAAATGTCCATGATTTCCACTAAAAAAATAAATAATATAAACTAATTTTAAAATAATATAATTATTAACTAAATTAAATATTATTTTATAAATTAAAAATTTATTACTAAACTAAAATATTTTTTATTATTAATAAATTTTTAAACTAATCTAATTAGCTATAAGTTTTAGCTACCTACACCATTTATAAACCTAAAATTCAGTTCGAAATATTAAACTCACGTTATATACCTAAAATTCCGTTCGAAATATTAAACTCACATTATATGTTGTATTTTGTAGCAATTAATTTTAGACTATACGTCACAATTTATTGGCAGGTGTTGTCACTTCTCCACTCAGTGTGCATGGTCTTAGACATTTTTAAATGGAGGTGACTGTTTTTTCTATTTTTTGAAAAAAATGGTAGAGTGGCTTAAATTAGCATACTACGGGAAAAGAGAGAACTCTGTGTAGTTTTTTCAAAATAAGAGAAAAAATTAAGAACGTTAAATAAAACACGAAAAACATATAATTATGTTATAATTTTAGTTTATCTCAAGTAATATTTTTTTAATCATAAAAATAATATTGTTTTTCGGTAATTAAAAATTGGTTATTATCTTATAAAATACATAAAATAGAAAAATGAGAGATAACATGTAAAAGAAATTAAGTCTCAAGTAAAGTCAACACAAAAAGTAGTTCAAATTCTTAAATTTGGTGTGTCAATATATACCATTCAAGCTGTTAAGAACCCAATTATGAGTTCATGATTAGAAATAAGCTAGCAATCAATAAACATAAGTTTTATAAAAGAATTATTCGAAATTGAAATTAAAAAAAAAACATTAGAATTGATGAAATTAACTAACGTAATAATCATTGGTAAAATAAATAAATATTTATCCTATTAAAAATTAGTAGCAGCCAAAATGTTGTGGTTAGTGAAAAAGAGTAGTACCAAAACAACAAATTCATGCACCTGAGAAAACGTAGCTCCTAGTTATACCATTAGATACGTTGTTCATGACCAGTTTTGTGGTCGAAATGGGGAAGGAACTGTGAACAATGATGAGTGTTTGGATAATTTCGAGGACACATATATAAGGGACACATTCGTAATCAAATAAACTATTTTTTAATATCACACTCATCCCTATGTTTCTCAGATAGCATTTAGATTACAGCTGCACGAACACGTGGCAGCTTCTGAACTGCTGATTTGTATGCAAAGTCAAAAGAAGGCAACAATCTCCATGCAGCATGTACTTGTACTTCTTTATAGTATGTGTAAAAAGTCCAAACATTTATCCAACAAAAAAGGACCAAACAAGCCACCTATTGTTTCCCACTAGCACTAACTCCACAACAATATTGAATCAACTCAACAATTCCTTCATCACTCTGCTTTTTTTTTTCTTCCCTTTTGACTTCAACTCCCATCATCACTTCAATCCACCCTCACTTCCGAACGAAAAACATGTTTTTGTACTTTCTTGCATGTACAATGTACAATGTAAGTGAACAACCTAAGGAAATATGGATAGAGGACTGTCATGAATCCGACATATCCACTAGGGCTTATAAATATATTTGTGTCTGTCTCTATCTCAAATCATTACCATTGATCAAGATAAGATTTGGGAAGAGAAACAATGGAGCCACAGAGAAATGGTGCTTCTTCGTTTACCAGTGCTGTGAGTCTTGACCAGCTTGGAGTGTCCTCTGTACCCCACCGTTATGTTCTTCCACCATCACAACGACCTAGCCCTCATCTTCCAGTATCCACCACTCCTCCCATTATAGATTTGTCTCTTCTTTCTAGATCAAACATCAATGAAATTCGAATTGCCTGCATGGAGATTGGTTGCTTTCAGGTATATATAGCAACATTTTAAATAAACAAATATTTTATATATATATATATATGATTTCACCAATTGTTATTACAAATTCTTGTACCAAGCTTACACATGTACATGTGTATCCACATTTACATTGATTGTGCTGTGGAATAATAGTTTTTCAAGACACCGTTGCTTAGAAGTGAGTTACATTTAGAGAGACAATTTTCAGTGCAAGGTTAGGTTCTAGAAAGACATGTGTAACCATGGTGACTTTCACTATATATTTACAGAAGACTTTAATTTGTGTAGGTTATTAACCATGGGATTGATCAATCAGTAATAGATGAAGCCCTAGAAGTCTCAACAGAGTTCTTCAACCTTCCTAATGATGAACAGATGCGTTTATTTTCTGAAGATGTTCACAAACCTGTTAGGTATGGAACAAGCCTTAATCAAGCTAGGGATGAAGTTTACTGCTGGAGAGATTTCATCAAACACTACTCCCATCCAATTTCGGACTGGATTCACATGTGGCCTTCAAATCCGTCAAATTACAGGTATAAGGTTTTTGAAATCTCCATGAGAATTTTACTAACAAAATAAAGGTATAATATCAAACTATTTTCGAAATAGACCTATTTTAATAAAAAAATTGCTGGTGCCATGATGAAAGCTTCTCTTGATGTATAAAATATACAATTCACAGACACACACAACTTGTGTTGTCAGGGAGAGTATGGGAAAGTACGTAAAAGCTGTGCAAATTCTACAAAATCAACTGATGGAAATGATTTTTGAAAGCCTGGGGTTGGACCGCAGTTACTTACATGAAGAAATCAATGGAGGGTCGCAAACACTTGCAGTGAATTGCTACCCTGCGTGTCCAGAACCTGGTCTCACCTTAGGTATCCACCCTCATTCTGATTACGGCTCCATAACTGTGCTGCTTCAAACCCGTTCAGGCCTAGAAATCAAGGACAAAAACAACAACTGGATGCCCGTGCCTTTTGTGGAAGGAGCACTTGTGGTGCAATTGGGTGACCAAATGGAAGTTATGAGCAATGGACAATACAAGAGTGTCATTCACCGAGCAACGGTTAACGGGGATGAGAAGAGGTTTTCCATTGTGAGTCTTCACAGTTTTGCAATGGACAGAAAGATGGGTCCTGCACTGGAACTTGTTGATGAACAGCACCCTAAGTCCTACAAGGAGTTCTGCTTCAGGGAATTTCTGGACTTCATATCCTGCAATGATATTGCAAAGGGTAGGTTTCTTGACACTTTAAAGCTGAACAAACCCTAGAGATATTTAGAGGGTCTAAACCCATCAATAGCAAGCTGTTTGTTAGGGGTTGTTTTATGAAGTGGTCTAAAGCAATAGGCATACAAGTATATGTGTTTTTTCCCTTCTTTTTTTCTCCCTTTAGCGTGTGGCTAGCTATGGATCTCATATAGTATGTACTTGGAATAAAGAAAATATATAAATAAAGTTCAGCTTTTACCAATGAAAGACACCAACATCGCACACAGATTGCCATAATATTGAAGTCCTCGATCTACATTTCTCACCATTGTTTTTCTGGATAATATGTAAAATTGGCCTTTAAAGAAGAAACAATGAATTCAAACTTTACCCGGATTTTCCCTTCGTTTCTCCTCTTCTTTTCTTCATTGCAGAAAGCCTTTGTGTGGCAGGCTTGTAAGATGAACACTCCCTAACGTTCTTGAAGCCTAATATATAGCATTCTCCCATAGTTAACACGTGGAGAAGAAGCACATCGTGGAGGGTCGTCTACCCAACACGTAGAGAACATATTTTGGTTACTTTTCTTTTCTTTCTCGTGGAGGCTTCTCAACTCAACACGTAGATACACCAATTCTTTATTTATTTATTTTAAAACAGTGCCCCTATTTTCTTGCATTATTCTATCTGCCTTTTGTTAATTCTTAGCATCTTTCTCCCACACTTCTTTTAAGTATTGCGTGTGCGCCTCTCACACACATCTGTATCGACATTGACATTTGTAGAATACTTATCAGTGAACTGTTTAATTCAAAAAAATATTTGTTAGATTTTTGAAAATTCTAAAGGTGTAAATACAATAACTTTCTAAAAAACTTAAATTTATTGTATAAATTTTTATTATGATTATAAAAATAAGAACAAATTTTTTTGAACCCGTCATGAAAAATATTTTTCTGCCCTCAAAAGAATCTGAAACATACTTTTGCACATAAATATTTATTTTGAATTTATATAATTTAAAATTATATAATATATAAATGTGTATCCCTATTCTACATTTTAAAAATTATACATATCTTCGTGTCCGTATCTATATATGTAGTAGCTCCCTACTCGAGTTGAAACTGATCCTAACTACATCCATAATCAAGAACACAAGTGTCTTCTTTCCTCCCACATACATGCCCTTACATTTTCTGCCTATAACACTTATTTGGATGCATCTGACAATGATGGTGTGGTTGTTCTACTGCGGGATCAACACAACCAACACACTCAGACAAACACAAGGCCACCACCACCGTAGTCCTGTGGTTGGTTCTAACTTTTTCAGGTGTTTCACAAGCCAACAAGGAGAATTAGTTTCAGGAAGAGATTAACGGTATAAAAGCCATTGCACAGGTATAACTTCATTCATCGTATCTGATTTAAAAGAAAAAAAAAAAGTAACTCGTAAAGAAAAGGAAAAATTTATCTTGACAACTCATTTTTTACTTTACAATTGTTTAACAAGTTCAAATAATAATGATATATTAAATTAACTTATTTAATTGAAATATAAATTAAATTATTAAATACAAAATTAATAAAATTAATTATAAAGAAGGAGGGTAAATTTGGGTAGAAGCAATTACTCTAAGCAACGGCACCATTGCAGTATCATTTAAGAATAATAAATGATAATTTGACAATTATTGTATATAACTCTTGATATATGTCATTTAAGAAGATAGTTTGATAATTATTATTGATATGTTTTAATATGATAGGTTTAGAAATAAATATATAATAAGAAAAATTATAAATAAATAATATTAAAACATTATTATTGGAAGTTGTAATATGTTGTATAAAAAATTTGAGTTGGAAATATATTAAAATCGTCGCCCTGTATCCACCTCAATTACAGAATAGATAAGATCAAATTAAATTTATAATACAAATGTGTAGAAATTTCATCTCATAAAACCTTTTGTAATATTGGGTTAAATATAAATTTATTTACCAAAATAAACCTTAATAGGCAAGGAATAGCTTATATTTGGTCAGATACATTATAAACATTCTTTTATAAACCTCATTCTTAATATATATGAGATAATCATGTATATATTGACTGTCAGCTTCTAATAGTTTGCTATATTATTAGTTTTTTATTATCTTTTTTTATTTTGTTAACAACTAATCAATTAGTATAATTCTTTCTATTTAAAGATTAATTATAATTTTTTCTATCCATACAAATAATTCTTCTTAATAAAAAAAACCACTTAGACAATAAAATTGTTTACATACAACAAAATTTTAAAAAAAAGTTATTTTATAATTACTTTTAATAAAAATATTTTTATAATTAATAACATGTTTTTACTTTAGTAGTTATTAGAAAACTAATTGTTATAAAATTTCAAATATTTTCATCTAATAAAACTGTGAACACGCGTTGCTAATATTAATAATATTAATAAAATTGATAATATTAATAATATCAATAAAATTAATAATTTTTAACGATTTACAAAGTACATTTCTTTTTTTACACATTTTAACGATATAATAATTTTTATTTTTTAATATATATATTATCTTTAAAGAAATAATATACTTAATTGTTTTAATAATTTAATAAATAAATTCATTAAAAAAATGTTATATATTATAAATTGTAGTAAACTTAAATAGATTCATGAACATTAATTTTTGTTTGGTCTTCTATTTAAAAAAAAATATTATTACAAAATTATAAGATTATCATATATTAATTCAATATTATGTATTAATTCAATAAAGTTACAATTATTATAAATTTATAATGCAATATCTAAAGAAAATACAAACTTTTTAAAATATTTAAAAGTACCACATAAGTATGACAATATCAAGTTAAAAGATTTGTATGTGGGGATGATGTGATCACCATCTCAAATTTGCTTTCAGCATGACTTGTTTTTTTAGTAGATTAGAATTTGATTGAGATTGGAATGTGAAATTGTAGATATGGTAGATGTTGTAGAATTTATATTGGTTTTGATTTGAAGAAGTCAATTAATGTATTTGAATAGTTCGATGAATCACTTAAAGTGTAATGTTTGATGAGTATTGTTTATTTTTTTATGATTTTGGTTTAGAAAGCATATGTGTGTGCGCGCACACCTGTGTATAGATTGACATAATAACTCAATAATAGTACTTGAAAAAATATGAACAAAGTGGTATCTATTTTGATGTTATATTTTGTAAAGTTATGATTGTGAAATTTTGAAGGAAAACTTGAAAGATAACACTTTGACACATTTTTGTACTGCATGTCTCGTTCAAGCGAAAGATCCTTACTCAAGCTAGATCGATGCAGTGAGTTTTGGGTTGTTTCAAAATCTATTCTCGCTTAAGTGAAAATAGGATGAAAAATAAGGTGTTTTTCAATCCATTTTTGCTCAAGTAAGAAGAGAGATGTATTTTTGAGAGAGATGTATTTTGAAGTAAGAAGAGAGATGTATTTTGAAGTACTGTACAAATATATATATATATATATAAAAAAAAATTAATACATCTTATATGATTATATGTGAATAAAATAAGGATATTACATTTTTTCCTTGGTAGGTACATTACGGACATATTTCTGCAATAAAATAGTTTTTTTCTAGTGAAAATTGAGAAAGGAGAAATATGTAATAATTAGTTCAAACGTTGTGTCCACCCACCACAAATGCCATTATTGGTGGATGAATGGTCGTTGAAGTGATCGTAAAAAGTCATGAGACGCAACAATAATTTTGAAAACTATTCATAACCTATGTCCACCTGCATCTAAACTCATATCATCATCTTTAACTCAATCCATCTATAAATATTGCAGTGCAAAGCGATCAAAAGCCACATCCACCAATCGAAAATCATGAGCTATCCCATTATTATATATCTCTTTCATTTCTTCACTGCGTTTATTTCTCTGAGTCGCTCCCTTTAGGATCATGCGATATGCCATGGTGATCCATTCTAGTGTCTCAAACCAGTGACATAGGTTTTGGTTTATGAGCTAGCATGGAATGTTTTAAGTTTTCATTGTTTAATGATGAAATGATTATCAGTAACCTGTTCATGTTTCTTATCACTCTCTTATTTTGATATGTTTTTCATGAAAATTCTTGTTGTTCAACTCCTTTGTGATTGCATCAGTGGAAGAATTTGTTTTCAGTATATATATTTTCATACTTTGTTATGATCATCAACAATATCGTGATTTTCATTATTTTTGTTGCTGATAAGTGAGAAAACAGAGAAGGAAGCAAATAATAGTGAATATATATTATAATGTAATAGCATCTCCAAAAGGTCCTAACGAACATGAATGGATAATTTGATACACTAGTATGGATCACTTTTGCGAATATCACATCACAAACTATGGTGTTATGTTGGTAAAAACTGCAAGGGAATTCATGGTGTAGGAAAGAGGTTTTTCCTAGAAAGGATTTTCCAACACAAGGTGAAATGCTGGTATGCACAGGTATATCATTTCTTCTTCGAATATCATTTCTTGTTACGAATGATAAGTAGTTTTGAATGGTTGGGATATTTCTTAAATACTTTATTTTTTTTATTTTTTTATTGATAAAAAATATCATTTTTTATTACGAATATATTGATGTTGATGCATAGGAGGAAAATTAAACTTTAATCCAATGGAACTTTGTAATATCTCCAGTACCAAATTTCTAAGAAAATATATCCAGACAAACATACACTTAAACTATTTCATAAAAAAATAGTTTTTTCCTTACAAACAACCATAAATGTACCATTTTTTGAAATATCTTTATCAAAAGAGATTGATGCAATTAATTTGGAGGAAAATTAAAAATAAAAATACTCCTTAAAAATTGGAGACATGAATTAAAAAGTATTTTGTAGTGCGTGTATAAGGCACAGAATTTGTGAGACAAATTTTAAGTAGTCATTTTGGAAAAGGTCACCAAATAGTTAAATACAAAAAATAAATAAATTAAATTAAATTAGTTATTGTAACAAAGTCCATAAAAAAGACTCAAAGATACAGATGTGAGTTTAAAAATGTTAGTACAAAAAAGAAATGACACAAGCAGCTTCTAAGCCCAATAAAAGAGTCTTATAATAGATGTTCAACCTAAAAGGTAAGTAAAGTGAATTTATCTTATAATTAACTAGTACCAATTCTGACTTTGGCATTGGAGCACCTTTCAGGTACACACACTCATCCGTGAAAGGAGACCGAGACCAAGAACTGAGACATCTAGTTGACCTAGCCCAAAGAAGTGAGAGTCTACAAGTCATATTCAGGTCCAAATCGAGAGGTCCAAACCGAAAGCCCAGACCGAGAGGTCCAAGCCAAAAGCCCAGACCGACAGTTCACACCGAGAAAGAAGACCAAGAAATCAACAACCTCAAAAGAAAGAAGATTGTTTCTAGGCCCTTGCAAGAACAAGTTTATTTTTGTAACCATAATTGCAAAGAAACATACAATTAAAGTGACACTCTAACATATTTTGGTGGCGATTAATTATTATGAGTGATGGTTATGTACCACAGAGAAGGTGGAAGGTCTTTAAGATATGTGCAAAGAATCGTCTTATTAGGTCTGGTTTTCTTTTTTCCCACTATCTCCACTGACTTTAATATATTATTGGATTGAAAAGTTATTGTACTATCGGATGGTTGAGAAGGCCGAGAAATTGTGCAAAGTCGAATAACTCTCTTAAAATCGAGGACAGACAGTAAACTCGCAATTAACAGTAATTAAACTAGTTTAGTTATAATCATTATTAAAGCACAATAGTGCCCTCATTTGGACCCAAAAGCAGATCCATAACAGTTGTGGCCCATCCAAAAGGTACAAATATCCAAAAGGTTTTTTTTTCACTCTCAACTCATCGGCATATCGCACTCGGACTGACTTGATCAACAAAGTACCTTCGCAGGTACCCCCCCCCCCCCCCATTCGGCTTGGAGAGAGGAAGAACCAATTGGAGACCATGCCTAGAGGTCAAGAAGACCAGAAGACGAAGACTCAAGGAATCACTCTATTAGGATTTCAACCTTGTAAGAACATTTTTTGCGCCCACTGTGGGGTCAGGAAGAAACCCTTCAGAGTGTCCACATGGTAACGACGAGGAATATGACAGGCAACGAAAAGAATATGCAAGGAGAGGTATAGACCAGCCCAAAAAGAAACCTCTCGGTCAAGGAAGAATTCACCCAAGTAAATTCCTGTAGAGAGCGCGTCAAAGAAACCTCTCGGCCAAGGAAGAATTCAGCCACATGAATCCCTGCCGAGACTCCGTCAAAGAAACCTCTCGGCCAAGAAAGAATTCACCCAAGTGAATCCCTGCCAAGAGACTCTCAAAGAAACCTCTCGGTGAAGGTAGAGTTCACCTACGTGAAACCCTTCTCAGATTTCAATAAAGAAGCCTCTTGATAAAGGTAGAATGCACCCAAGTGAATCCCAATCGAGAGTCCGATAAAGAAACCTCTCGGCAAAGATAGAATTCACCAAAGTGAATCCTAACCGAGAGTCCGATAAAGAAGCCTCTCGGTGAACGTAGAATTCGTCCAAGTGAATCCCTCCCGAGAGTCCAATAAAAAAACCTTTCGGCAAAGGTAGAATTCCCCCAAGTGAATCCCTGCCGAGAGTTCCACAAAGAAGCCTCTCAGTGAAGGTAGAATTCACCCAAGTGATTCCCTACCGAGACCCCGATAAAAAAAAACCACTCAGTGAAGGTAGAATTCACCCAAGTGAATCCCTTGAACTCGCCCATCCTTTTGGGCATAGGGACGCGAGAACCAACCGAGTAATCAACCGCTTTTTGATAAAATCTGCCTCCAGCAAGATAAGGCGACCCCAAAAAGCCGTATAGTGCAGGAACGCTCACATTTTTAAGAGTTTGATAAAGAAACCTCTCGGCTAAGGTAGAATTCACCCAAGTGAATCCCTACCGAGAGTCTGATAAAGAAGTCTCTCGGTGAAAGTAGAATTCACCTTAGTGAATCCCTTACGAGAGTCCGATAAAGAAACCTCTCGGCGAAGGTAAGATTCACCTACGTGAATCCTTGCCGAGAGTCCGTAAACAAAACCTCTCGATGAAGGAAGAATTCACCCAAGTGAATCCCTACAGAGAGTCCGATAAAGTAATCTCTCAACAGTGTGATGTCCACTTGATTATTTAGGCGTTGAGAATCATAAATGAAAATGTGATTTGTCAAGTTCAACTTTCATATTTATTTTGGTTTCATGGTCATATGTACTACAAAGAGTTTCTATACTTTCGAGTTCCATATTTATGCAAAAGTAATGTAAGTTGTTCCCTTCCACTACTAGGCTTTTCTCGATTATCCATCATTCTTGCTCATAAAACTACAAGTTAAAAGGTTTGGCATGCAAAACTAAATCTTATACTCGATACCTAATACCTCTTACCATTACCGTTAGCGTTACCTCTATTGCTACTGTTACCGTTACCGTTGTCATTACCATAACTGTTACCGTTATCGTTATCGTTACCATTACGGTTAGCGTTGTCGTTACCTTTAGCGTTAACGTTACCGTTACCGTTACCATTATTGTTATCGATATCGTTATTGTAATTGTTATAGTTATCAATACCGTTAGAGTTAGCATTATCGTTACCGTTATCATTATCATTATCATTATCATTATCGTTACCGTTATCATTATCATTATCATTATCGTTACCGTTACTGTTACCGTTACCGTTTGCATTACCATTACAGGTATCATTCTCTTTACCGTTATCGTACCGATACAGTTACCATTACCGTTACCGTTATCATTACTGTTATTGTTACTGTTACTAATACCGGTATCGTTACAATTACCGTTATCGTTACCCTTACCGTTATAGTTACCGTTATGGATGTCTCATAACACAACTAGTTCGATACTAACGTACTGTTACTGTTACTGTTATTGTTATTATTACTGTTACCGTTGCCGTTACAAATGTCTCATAACCCAACTAAGTCAATACTAACGAAGCTCTCGTAAGTATTTCATCGTTGTCTAAGTTTACTAATTTATGTCTTGTGCTTTACCTTCTACTTTTTTAGTAAAGGTTGGAAAGTTTCATGTGGCAGTGTGAGGTCCACTTGATTATTTAGGTGTTGAAAATCATAGACGAAAATGTAATTTGTCAGGTTCAACTTTCATATTTATTTTAGTTCCATATTTATGCAAAAGTAATCTAGGCTTTTCTTGGTTATTCATCATTCTTGTTCATCAAACTAAAAGTTAAAAGGTTTGGCATGCGAAATTAAACCTTATACCCGATACCTAATACCTCTTACCTGATATCTGATACTTGATACTATCGTTATCATTATCGTTACCGTTACCATTACCCGTTCCCGTTCTCGTTCTTGTTCCCATTCCCATTCCCGTTCTCGTTTCCGTTCCCGTTCCCGTTCTCGTTACCGTTACCGTTGCCGTTGTCGTTACTGTTGCCGTTATCGTTGCCGTTGCCGTTATCGTTACCGTTACCGTTGTCCTTACCGTTATCGTTACCGTTACCGTTGTCGTTACTGTTACCGTTGCCATTACCGTTACCGTTGCCGTTGCCGTTACGGTTACCGTTACCGTTGCCGTTGCCGTTACCATTACAGTTGTCGTTACCGTTACCGTTGTCATTACCGTTACAGTTGTCGTTACTGTTACTGTTAGCGTTTCCGTTCCCTTTACCGTTGTCGTTACCGTTACCGTTACCGTTACTATTCCTGTTACCGTTGTTGTTACCGTTACCGTTCCTGTTACCGTTACCGTTCCCGTTACCGTTGTCGTTACCGTTACCGTTGTTGTTACCGTTACTGTTCCATTACCGTTACCGTTACCGTTATCGTTTTCGTTACCGTTACCGTTACCGTTGCCATTACCATTACCGTTACCGTTGTCGTTACCGTTACCGTTGCCGTTGCCGTTACCGTTACCGTTGTCGTTGCCGTTACCGTTATTGTTGTCGTTACCGTTATCGTTGTCGTTATTGTTACCGTTACGTTGCCGTTAAAATTACCGTTACCGTTACCGTTGTCGTTGCCGTTACTGTTACCGTTGTCGTTGCCGTTACAGTTATCGTTGTCGTTACCATTACCGTTGTCGTTATTGTTACTGTTACCGTTGTCGTTCCCTTATCGTTTTTGTTACCGTTACTATTATTGTAACCATTGTCGTTACCGTTCCCGTTACCGTTACCATTCCCGTTATCGTTATCGTTACCGTTACCGTTACCGCTACCGTTCCCGTTACCGTTACCGCTACCGTTCCCGTTACCGTTCCCGTTACCGTTCCCGTTACCGTTCCCGTTACCGTTGCCGTTACCGTTACCGTTACCGTTAATGTTACCGTTGTCGTTACCGTTAATGTTACCGTTACCGTTGTCGTTATCGTTACCGTTGCCGTTACCGTTACTATTCCTGTTACCGTTGTCGTTACTGTTCCCGTTACCGTTACCATTCTCGTTACCGTTACCGTTGCCTTTACCATTACCATTGTCGTTACTGTTACTGTTATCGTTGTCGTTCCCTTTACCGTTGTCGTAACTGTTACCGTTACTATTCCTGTTACCGTTGTCGTTACCGTTACCGTTACCGTTACCATTACCGTTACCATTCCCGTTTCCGTTACCGTTACCGTTACCGTTGCCGTCACTGTTACCGTTACCGTTGTTGTTACCGTTACCGTTAACATTGTCGTTACCGTTGCTGTTACCATTACCGTTACCGTTACCGTTACTATTCCTGTTACCGTTGTCGTTACCGTTCCCGTTACCGTTACCATTCTCGTTACCGTTACCGTTACCGTTGTCGTTGTCGTTACCATTATCGTTGTCATTACTGTTACTGTTATCGTTGTCGTTCCCTTTACCGTTGTCGTAACCATTACCGTTACTGTTACCATTACCATTACCGTTCCCGTTTCTGTTACCGTTACCGTTGCCGTTACTGTTACCGTTACCGTTGTAGTTACCGATACCGTTACCGTTGTCGTTCCGTTACCGTTACCGTTTCCGTTACCGTTACCGTTACCGTATCGTTCCCGTTCCCATTACTGTTACCGTTATCGTTACCGTTACCGTTGCCGTTGTCGTTATCGATGCCGTTGCCGTTTCCGTTACCGTTACCGTTACCGTTGTCGTTACCGTTATCGTTGTCGTTACCGTTACCGTTGTTGTTGTCGTTACCGTTACCGTTACCGTTACCGTTGTCGTTGTCGTTACCGTTACTATTGTCATTACCGTTACAGTTGTCGTTACTGTTACTGTTAGCGTTGTCGTTCCCTTTACCGTTGTCGTTACCGTTACCGTTACCGTTACTATTCCTGTTACCGTTACTGTTCTTGTTACCGTTCCTGTTACCGTTTCCGTTACGGTTACCGTTGTTGTTACCGTTACCGTTAACATTATCGTTGTCGTTACCGTTACCGTTGTAGTTTGCGTTACCGTTACTTTTACCGTTACCATTGGTGTTAGCGTTACTGTTGTTGTTTCATTACTGTTACCGTTCCTGTTGTTGTTGTCATTACCTTTACCGTTGTCATTATCGTTATCGTTACCGTTGTCATTTCTATTACTATTACCGTTACCGTTGTCGTTACCGTTTTGGTTACCGTTTCCATTACCGTTACCGTTATTGGTTTCGTTACCGTTATTGTTACTGTTGTCATTACCGTTACCGTTGTCGTTACTGTTACCTTTACTGTTGCAGTTACCGTTATCGTAGTTGTTATCGTTACTGTTATTGTTGTTGTTACCGTTATTGTTGTTGTTCCGTTACCGTTACCGTTCTCGTGGTCGTTGTCGTTACTGTTACCTTGGCGTTATCGTTACCGTTGTTGTTCCGTTACTGTTACCATTACTGTTACCGTTGTTGTTACCATTACTATTACCGTGTTGTTGTTGTCATTACCGTTGTTACCGTTGTTGTTGTCGTTTTGTTACCATTGTCGTTGCCGTTACTGTTACTGTTATCGTTGGCATTACCGTTACCATTGTCGTTCCATTATCGTTACCGTTGTCATTGTCATTATCATTACTATTGTTATTACCGTTACCGTTATCATTGTCATTACCATTACCATTACCGTTATCGTTACTGTTGTCATTACCGTTACCATTTAAGCGTTGAGAATCATAGACAAAAAAGTGATTTGTCAGGGTCAACTTTCATATTTGTTTTGGTTTCGTAGTCATATGTACTACTAGAGAGTTTTTATATTTTCGAGTTTCATTTGATGTAAAAGTAATGTAAATCTTTCCCTTCCACCATTAGTTTTTTTCTCTATTATCCATCATTCTTGCTCATAAGACTAAAAGTTAAAAAGTTAGGCATACGAAATAATATTAAAACTGATACTTGATACCTAATACCTCTTACTTGATATCTAATACCTGATACAATCGTTATCGTTATCATTACCATTATCGTTACCTTTATTGTTACAGTTACAATTACTGTTACTGTTATTGTTATCATTATTGTTACCATTATCGTTACTATTACTGTTACAGTTACTTTTATCGTTACTTTACTGTTACCATTATCGTTACTCTTATCGTTACCGTTATCATTTCTGTTATCATTAAGTTACTGTTATTATTGTCGTTACCATTACAGATGTGTCATAACCCATTTAGGTCAATACTAACGAAGCTCTGGTAACTAATTTTATTTATGTGTTGTTCTTTAACTTCTGCTGTTTGAGTAAAGGTTGGAAAGCCTCATCTGGAAATTCGAGGTCCAATTGATTATTTGGGCGTTAAGATTCATAGACGGGAAAGTGATTTGTCAGGTTAAACTTTCATATTTGTTTTGGTTCCACGGTCATATGTACTACTACATAGTTTTTATATGTTCGAGTCCCATTTGATGCAAAAGTAATGTAAATCGTTCCCTTCCGCCACAAGGCTTTTCTGTGTTATCCATCATCATTGCTCATAAATTAAACCTGATACGTTATACCTAATACCTCTTACCTGATATATGATACCTGATATTATCGTTATCGTTTCCATTACCGTTACCGTAAACCCGATATCCTAAACCATATACCATGTACCTTATACCTGATACCTAATACTCGATACCCTACACATTATATCATATACCCCCAAATCCTAAACCACAAACCTAATACCTTAAACCTGATACCATAAACCATAAACCTAATACCATAAACCTTAAACTCGTTACCTGATGCCCTAAACCTGATACCCCAAACCCAATACCCAATACCCATATTTGATCCTCGATACTCGATATCTGATGCATGCTACCTTACCCAAAACCTGATACTAATTCCTACCATCTACCTGCCACCTGCAACCTGCAACGTACTACCTGTTACCTATTACTTGTTACCTGCTATCTGTTACATGTTACCTGTTACCTTCCTATTTGTTACTGATAAGTATCTAATTTCAGTAATATTTCATATTAAAATAAAGGCTTTTATGAGTATTAATTGCTAAAATATATATAAAATAATCCTTAATTTTTGAAATTTTTACCTTTTTACATATTTTATGATCTTTATTTGAATAAGAATATTTTATTTCCAAATTTGATGTTAATTTCATATATTTAGGGAAGAATGGAGAAGATTGGGCTAAAGATGAATAATATAAGTTAAAAGGAGAAAGCTAGAAGGTCCCAAAACGCACAAACGCATAAAAGCACAGAAAGCCCAAATTAGCATTAGAGCATCTTACTCAAGCGAGCTATATCTCACTTAAGCAGGAAAGCGCCAGAACCTTTGGGCCATTTTATGTTTTAATCAACAAGCCCATTAGCGCGACACAAGAAGTCACCTAACCCTAGCAAATTAGGTTAAATAGGGGGCTTGAGGCTCAACCCTAGTGTGCAATATTGAAAGGAAAATACCAATGAGTGACTTGTAACCCAAATGGGAGAATAAAAGGTGCTAAAAGATGTGTGACTAATTCTGCCTAGTGGATTTGGGAGTAATTTGTTCAATCTCTTATGTATGGAGGTGATATTTAAATATGATATAATATTTTGTTCTTGATTGATTATTGGTATTGTATTTTTTTTTCTAATGCTTGATATAGAATCTTAAATTTGATTGGAAAATATTTTTATGGTTCTTACCTAAACAATAATACTTAACATATTTGAGTGTTATGAATAAATTTGAAATGTTAATTGTTATTAACGTCTGAGCTTGATTCTAAGTTGTTTTTATAAATATGTAACGATATTTAGGAAACATATTTAATAATTTTATATGCGAGGAATTGATATAAATGAATTTAATACGGACATCAATTTCAATCAAAGAACATAATGTTAACATGTTAATCAAAATACATGAGAGTGAGAAAGATGAAACCTAATCCCTATTTTTACAACTTGAAGCAACCAATTGTTTGTGTGTTTTCTCATTAATCATCGCCAACATAACACTTTCAACACACTTTTTGTTGTTTTGTTTTATATTTAGCGAACATTGTACTTGATAATTCAACTGCTCCTTGTGAGATCGATATCCGTCTTTAGGAACAAATTATTACTTCTGACAATGTGACACACTTGCTGCTACCTTCTAACTGCTACGTGTTACCTACAACCTGCTACCTTCTTCCTGCTACCTGCTACCTGCTACTTGTTACCTGCTACTTGTTACCTGCTACCTACTAGTTGTTACCTGTTAAATGTTATGTTACTTGTTACATGTTATGTTACCTACTATGTTACCTGCCATCGGCCACCCGTTACATGCTATTTTTTACTTGTTACATGTTATGTTACCTACTACACATTATGTTACATACTACCTGTTATATGTTAACTGCTACCTACTATCTACTATTTTCATTCTATTATTTGTTACTTACTACATGTTATCTACTATCTGTTATCTGTTACATCTTACCTGCTTATCACCTGTCATTTGTCACCTGTTTATATTATTTAATTTAATTATATATATATATATATATATATTTGTATTGTAAATTTATGAAGAAAGGAAAACATTAATTTGCCTTCAAGATGTTTTTCTTTAATATAAATTACAACGTAATTTACATATAAATTTATCACAAAATTATGAAACATAGATATTCATAAATTTATAATAAAATTTATAAAAATATAAATGCATCTTAATATTTAAAAAATATAAATACAAATAAGTTTACAATAAATTATAATATTATAATATAAATTTATAATTTATAATTTATTTTAAAAAAATACAAATATACATACTCTTTCATTTTAATTTGAAAAGGTTGTTTTCACTATTTTTATGAAAAAGCTTGTCTAAATAAATTAAAAGAATATGACCTTTTTAAAAAATAGTATTGTCAAAAGATTAATCAAATCAAATATGCTCTTCATTGATGTTACTTTTTATGGGTTGAAGATGAGAAATGCAGTAAATTATGGTAGTTAGTATTTTTTTTTTAAATGTTACTTAACAATTAATATGATAATCTTCGGTGACTTGTATAATTAATTATGTAGACACTAAAATTCAATATCTAAATGTTAATTAATGGAATATAAAATTCATTTCTTTTTTTTTATGCATCTTTCCTCGTTCTCACTCACTCGTAATTAATTTTCTATTAATCTTTTCTTACATTTCACTCATTATGAATTAATTTCAAATAATTGAAGTATTTTACTTTAATTGACAATTTAATTAATTGACTCTTCTAGGCGACACGAACCATGACCAAATACAAATACGTCACCGTATTTGTCACGTTTCCACGCGATTTTCATTCAAAAGAAAAGAAGCACAAATAAGCGACGCCAGCGAGGTTGCATTTAGATTTCGATTCCTTCGTGCTTCCGATTCTTCTGAAACTCCAGGTGAAGCTTCCACCCAGGACCTATCTCCGGCGGCATCTCCCCGATCTCCGGTGAATCTCCGGTCCTCATTTTCTTCCCTCGAAATGAATCCCGAGTAGTACGTTCATCTGTTCCCTTTTCCTTCGAATCGTGTATGATTTGAGTGAAGTTTGTTCCTTTTTCGCTTTTTATATGTTCCATACCAAAAGAGTATGTGGGGTGGGAGTTAAATTGGAGAATATTTGTTTGGTTCTGTCAGCATCAAATACTGTTGCCGTGAAACCCTAGATTGATGTGTTTTTATAAATTTTGATCCGCTTGGTATATTTTATCCTTTTATTTTTGGGGGATTGTTTTTCAATCATGGGTTCCAATTCGTTTTTTGTGATCGCTGTGTTTGTCTTTATGATTGATTTTGAAGTGCGGAGTTACCGTGGTCTTGTTCCCTGTTGATTTCTAAGAGTCGTTTGAGTTCGTATGATTCCATTTTTCCTTTGCCCTGATCAATACCTGTCATCACAAACTGAATTGACAATTGAACTGCGCATACTGTTTGGTAGTTTTATTTGTGTTTTGCATGATTTGAGTAGCAGCTAATTGGGAGAATCATCAAATTATGTTAAACATGTGAGCTTAGAGGAAAAGGGAGAGGTTATCTACAAGGTTGTTAGTTGTTAGATTGATATGGGAGTTCACTTCTCACATCGGAAGTATGGGATTTGGATTGGTGCTTATATGGTGTTGGGCTATTCCATTTATTAGATAAAACAACAATAAGGGAAAAAGAAAACGACGCCTTGTGTTATATTGGTTTATAGATCTTAATGAATCGAGACAGTATGATTGGTTTTCAATTTAACTGTTATCTAAATGTTTGTGTGTGAAAGAGAAATGGTTGCTTCCGTCTCTGATGCATAGTCTATTATAGGAGACAAAAGTTAATATGATGTGGTTATTGTTTGCAGTGATTATCTGTTCAAGCTCCTTCTTATTGGAGACTCTGGTGTTGGTAAATCATGTCTTCTTCTGAGATTTGCAGTAAGCTGTCAACCTTTTTTATACTACTTAATTATTGTTACTACTACTCTTTCGGTTACATCTCTTGTCTAAAGAATAATACCGTCCATTGCGTTTGCTGTAATTAAATATGGTAATTGGTAACAAACTACAACATCTTTATAAATGATAGCTGATTCCTTGTTTGAGGTTCTAGTTCTGTTGGAGCTCTATAATACCTAAAAGAAAAAGTGAAATATTGAATTAGTGGACTAGCCTTTACTTGCTATGTGTGTAAGAACATACGTTTTCCCCATATATAGAATGGTCACAAATATTTATGGTTCATCATTTACCGTATCATACATGCTTTTAAGAAATTATAAATAAATAATACCTTTTTGTTGGGTACTTTGATGGGAATTTGATAACTGAGTAGAAAAATATGGAGATCGAACTCCTTATAAGCAGAGTTGCCCTCTATTATTGAGACTGAAAATGCAGAAAAAAGAAGGAAGATTACAAAGTAATTCGACACTGCAGATGCACTGAATCCCCTTTTCATAACCTATTATTTCCTGTTGGATTATGCTGAAAGTAATGCGACCACCTGTTGTTGGTTTTGGTGTGATTTGAACAAGTGAAATTGACTTTTGTAGAATGTCTAATAAAAAAATAAACGTGGAAAACAGAATTATTAACCTGTTTTGGTTCATTAAGTGGTTATGTGAATTTCACTAAACTGGCAAATGCCGAAGCATACAGCCAATGTCATGAAATATTTCTGTCATTTAGTCTACTTTTTAGAGATTGTGATTGTTATACTCATCTCACTTTCTAACTTACGTAGCTTCACGCTGCATGATGGTAGCCCTTGGTTCTTCAAGATGGTACATTGTAGCTTAATTGAGTAATTTGGATTAACTGTATAAAAATTTCTATATTATGTTACAGGATGATTCATACATAGAGAGCTACATAAGCACCATTGGAGTTGATTTTGTGAGTACAATACAAAGACTACAAATTTTTAGCTAGAACTGTTTGAAGCATTGTCTAAACTCATTTCATGTCAAATTTTGTAGAAAATACGTACAGTTGAGCAGGATGGAAAGACCATCAAACTCCAGATCGTATGTATCTGATTGACTTTGTCCTTTATCTATTGATATTAAGTTGTCAGCGAGCTTGACCTATCATTTTTCATTGTTTTGTTGGACAAATATTTTTGCTTTAAGTCATCATGTTTCTGCACCATGTGGATTACCAAATTTCATAGTTGTATTGACAGATTTTTCTCCCTTGATTTTGATCTGTTTTGTATCTAGTGGGACACAGCTGGGCAAGAACGATTTAGGACAATCACCAGTAGCTACTACCGTGGAGCCCATGGGATCATTGTGGGTGATGATTTTCTTGGCATGTGCATTTAGATATTGATTTCCCCTTTGTAGGTGCATCCTTTCCTTGCATACTTTACTGACTGGTTCCTCTGGCAGATTGTTTATGATGTGACAGATGAAGAGAGTTTCAATAATGTGAAGCAGTGGCTCAGTGAAATTGACCGCTATGCAAGTGATAGTGTTAACAAGCTTTTGGTTGGCAACAAGTGCGATCTGACAGAAAATAGAGCTGTGTCATATGATACAGCTAAAGTATGGCTTTGATGCACATCCCTTTAATTTTTTTCGGATTAAGCTTCAAGATTTTGTTCACACTTAGTGCTGTCGCCGAGTGATATTACTCTTATATTACTTTTTGGGCTACCCTTACCCTACCTTTTTATATTTTTATCTTTTACAGGCATTTGCAGATGAAATAGGCATACCTTTTATGGAAACAAGTGCAAAAGATGCTACAAACGTTGAACAAGCTTTCATGGCAATGGCTGCTTCAATCAAGAATAGGTATACATTCCTGACTGTTTCTAACTTAATGGATATTCAAGAAAATTCCAAAATTTTAGTGCGACTTGATGGCCTTAGAAGCAGGCCCAAGAAATAGTTGTTGCCTATCTACTCTAATGAATAATTATACTGTAGCTCATATTCTTTACATTAGAATACAAGCAAACATATGGTACTCGACTATTTTTATGTCTATGCTGGAATTCTAAGCATTCCAATTTAAGCCATACCTGCACTTACCTTGACTGAATAACTTGGTCCCATATTGTAAGGAGGTTGACTAGGTCAGGCAAAAAGCCATGGCCACTTGACCCTGATGAAATAATTTTGAAATCCAAATCTCCATTGATAGTTTGAACTAAGATTAACCCCAAGGACTAAGAAGCTCCCTTCCATGTATTCAAATGCTACTACCCAAGGGAAGGGACACTCATAAACTTGTCAACCTGTAGTAGAGTCATGAGAGAACTTGACTTTTCCTATTCAGCTATGTAATGTCAATGTTCGTCAACCTGTAATTAAATGGTGGAGCCATCCATCACATTGCCATGTGATGTTTTTGTTTTTTTCCTTTAAATAAATAGCTTATGAAAAATGTATATGAACAAGTAATGGGTATAAAACTATATATATTAATTTTATGCTTTACCTTTCCTCTAATTTCCTAATGATGATTTAAGTATAAAAACAGTGATATATAGATCATATTCATAGAATTTTTCTTGTCAGGCTGTTAGTCCTTCCAAGCTAATCTGATGGTAAATTTCTTTATTGTGTGAACATAGAATGGCAAGCCAACCTGCAAATAATGCAAGGCCTCCAACAGTCCAGATCAGGGGACAACCAGTTGCACAGAAAGGTGGATGCTGCTCTTCCTAACCACAAGTAATTCAGATCCATTTTATTTTGGTCACTTCATGTAATATTTTTTTAATTTCACTAAATAGTGGACCGATGTCAGAATTTGTTTGTTGGTTTGAAACTGACCTAGATGACCATTCTTTGAATATACTTAATGATGTGGCTTGTGCAAAGTATATATTTTCCTACTGTTAAATATATATTACTAAACCATTTGGGACTACTACTTTTTGTTTATTCTGTGTGTGCTGTCATAGAACTGCATGAACAATTTGTTGTCATAGACCCGTTATATCCTCTGTTTCGGCTATATTATACTCCTACTCCACATGGCTACCGAAATAAATATTAAAATACTAGTATACACTATTTTTTTTGTTTGAAAATGATGTATAGAACTTGAATTGAATTTACAGAAGAGGTTTATATCCTTCTTTTCATAAGTTCTTTTTATCAGGATTCTATAAATCTTAATTAAATAAGAATAAATGCTGCAATGAGTTTTCTTTTAGGCTCATTCATTTAAAAGCTAATGTTTATTTATTTTATAATAATTATTTTAACATATATACGTGATTTTCTTTATGACTCTAACAATGAGTTATTATTTAAATATGATAACTTCGTAGTTAAGATTATGAATAAGTTATTATTTAAACTCATTAACGTACAAACATTAATTCCAACAATTTAAAGTAATATTAATTATATATTTATTCACAAGATCATGAATGATGAACCGACCACATTTATATATGTTCACCCTTGAAGAACAAGCCAAGCTGTTGGTTGGTTTTGTTCTTCTTTTCTTATTATAAGTTGGAGCAATGAAGCATAGCCATTAAATGTCCTTTGCTAGCTGTAGAAAGTGAAGGAATAATTCCTAAAGAAGTCTACGTCCACTTAAGGAGTTTACTTCTTTCTAAAGATGTTTCTTTATACTTAAAGACTAAGGATTAAAATTCTAGTTGTATACTTAAAAAAACAATTGTCTACTAATAATGCTATGTCAATAAAAAAAAAAGTGAATATACATCACCACAATCTCCAATCAAGACAGAAAGTTTAGAGTAGTTGCGGAAAAGGATAATCTAATGTGAAACAGAAAACTAGTGCAAATGCTGTTAGATTATGAAAGATTACAATTATATTGTGATATAAAAATTTATAATAATCATGTCTTCTACTTCAATTATATAGGTGCATATAATTTAAATTTCAAATCAGTTTCTTCCTCCCCTTTCGTGTGAATCTTGAAATTGTTTCATTTCATTCATTCAAGTGAACACTGTTTAAGGCACTTCCAGAAAAGGATAATCCAACTATTGTGCATAGTAAGTTTATTGAGTTATAAAAAAATATCACCAAATATAATTTTAAATGGATTCAAAATGAAAATGTATGATCAAATTAGTTAATTCTGTACAATGTTAGTTTTTAATGATACGAAACTTATATATGAAAATCAAATTAGTTCCTATTTTTTTGAACTTCAAAACAAACTAAAAAATTACATAACTAAAATGTTTTTTCTCTACTTTTTCATTTACACCTTAAATGTTTTTATTTAGATTATATATTTTTTAAAACACTTAATCAAATTATTACCACAATTACCATTATCCTTAACATTATATTAAATAAGCATACTCTTGCATTTATATCCATATTTTTATTACATTGTCATAATATATAATAAAAAAAGATATACTGTGATTACTTCAGAGGATATAAATTGGGTAATTAGATTTTACAAGTTATACACTTATATCCGTTATCAAATAAAATTATTATTTTAATTTGCCAAAGATAAAATTGTTTAATTAAAAAATGATAAAAAAAAAAAGTTACAAAAGTATATATATTCTTGAATAATGATGACTATTTAAGAAAAGGCACTTTTATTCTTATTGAAAAAATTATTATTATTATTACATACATGGTTTGTGATGTATTATAAAAATATGTGAATCATATCAAAGATTCAAAATACGATTGTAGAAACAAATAATAGTGATAATTTAAAAATACAGTCTAAAATAAGATATACAAATTAAAACAATGTATTACCATTAATAATAATTCTAGATATAAAAAATATATTAAGATAACTCGTTAATTATATATACCGATCTAAATTACGCAATATCGTTTGTTTTTCCGTTCTTTACCAAAATAACACAAAACAGAAAAGCTATACAATAACTTCAACATTTGACCTTATTTTTAGTACCACTATATTTCACATTATTATTATAATTTATAATTAAGAAAATAAAGAACCAGAGCAGTTTGCAAATTTTATAAAAGTTCGGTTAGAACATGAGTTTTAGAATAATTAAATCATCTTTTACCTGAAGAAAGCACACTGAAATATATTAATGATGTTTTAACTAAGATTAAGTTTAAAATGTTTCCTAATTCAAAAACCAGACATAACTAACAAAATGCTACATAAATGCATTTCAAGATTCGATGACTTCTTTTACAATATTGGAGCAGCTATAAAATAAGTTATAAAACTGTTTAGGGGTGAAGATGATTTTTGCAGCATTATTCTTGAGCCTTTTGAATAGTTACTTTGAAAAAATATAATTTAACATCAAGACCACATGAGAATTGTTGTGTCAAAATATAATTTAATATTAAGAACAATTACAATTATATATCACTAATTAAGTAGTGCTAAATAATGATGGGAAGCGTGAGTTGTTAAAAAGTTGGGTTGGGTTGATTGTTTAAAGTGTATTTTAAAAAGCAGCATACAGATTACAAAAGAGTAACATTCTATCTGGCTGAAATTTAGGTAGTGGGAAGTAAGCAGTGGCACCAGGCAGAGAAAGAGCCTTCAACTTATGTTCTAGCTTATTCTTGTTTGACTGGGATAGAAGACGATAACACAATCTGAAGCAAAACTGAGTTGTCTATCTATGAAAAAAAGGAAACTCAACAACACTTATGTCTCTTACCACTTCCCCCCACACCATATACCCCAACATGTCAAATGCAGTTAAAGCAAAGCATAAGGGGAAACAGGCTACAAGGGATACAGGACCGTATGAAGAACAACCTAAATTTACATTTTAAGGCATAAAATTAAATGACCCTTCTAAACCAGGAAATTCAATAACCCAAGTTCTTTTCCTGCATAAGTTTAAAATGAGAACCCAAAAATGGAAATATGACGGGGATATGTCAAAAGGGTTCTGGGAAACCTCACTTGGCACCCAAGGTTGGGAAATGCCCAGGATCTTCAATGGATGGGGCAGGTGCATTGTTGGTAGCACCTCCACGATAACCACCACGTGAGCCACGGCCACCACGCCCCCTACCACGCCCACCTGGGTTGTAGTAAGTTTCCCCTTCAGCAGGCTTCAGGAATTCGGTGATGCTAACAGACTAAGAATATGAAATCCAATAAGTAAAACAATATTTAGTCAGAAAAACAAAAGATAATGAACATCAACAAAGATCACAGAAATCAACTATTCATTGCACACTTTGGAAATTACATTGCTTGTCGCAAACATTCAACCTAAAAATTTGATAAAACAGGAACAAGAAAATGTTGTGGACATAAATAACAAAGCAAGAGTATTTGACCATGCTTAGTTAAGAAAATAATAAAGTTAACAAGTTGAGATAATATGACACCCAGGTAAGATAATAATAAAGTTAGGAACAGACTACATAAGAAGTGAGACAAAGAAGCATTACAAAGAAACTGTTAAGTCTTAAGAGTTAAAGCAGAAGTCAACAAAATTACCATGTAGGACAGTGAAAACTCCTTTAGTGTACAAATTATTTACTCTTAAAAAATAAAAGTTATCCTTCTCAATGTACAAATTAGTTACAAATTTTCAAATAACATCAGCACAAATTATTATTGCTGTTGAGAAAAACATTTTTTAGCCAATAGGAAACATTTCAGCTTACCTAATTCTAGACTCTAGACGACTTATATTGCCTATTCTAAGTAGCATGAGAGAAGGTGTTTAGTATTAAAGCTTAGAAAAGGAACATGCACAACACCTGCAAAAAACCCATACATGGGTCACACAGGCAGGCGGGAGCACACACGAGTGTCTGAGTAAAGCATACTAAAATAACAAGCATTTATAGAAATATTTTGATGAACTAAGGTAAAAAAGATTATTCTGGAGTTTAATAAAATAAATAATAGAACTACTTATTAGCTGGAACCTCTTCACTCTCGCAAAATGACCACAAGAGACAATAATTTCACAATGTAATTAGATAAAAATTTAGACTATTGAAAATGGAAGCAATTAATTACCCATATATGAAAAACTAAGTCCTCATTCTTGAAACTAGTTAATCACGTATTTGACTACATTTCCTTAAGTATTTTACTTCATACATAAATTTCCCCAATAAACATTAGATACAAAAAGATAAAGTAATAATAATTATTTAAATGGTATTCTATTAATTAAATAACTTCTAAAATACTAAATGAATTTATTAAACATTTGGTTATATTTAATTTTTTAATAGAAAATATATTTTTAACTTCTAAAATCTCTTATAATTCCCAAATAATAATCCATGAAATGTGTGTGACATTGATCCTTGTTTTGTAATCTTTCATGAAACGAGTTAATTGAGCAGAAGAAGATGAAAATCTAGGAGAAATAAATTCACAAACAAGACAAGAAAATTCAATAAAGTCAAACCTTCTTGGATTTTTCTTCCTTCTCCAAGGCCTCCTTTCGCTTATCTTTATCAGATCCCTGGAAAGAAGACAAATATGAAACATGTTAACAGGTATTTCCAGCATATGAGAACAACAGCAGATACATAGAAGGGAAGACAATGGTGAAAAATGTATTCACCAGTTTAATGAATATGTCATGATTGGTCTTTTTGCTTGATAAGGGTTGCATGGTTTCAAACTCTTTGGCGTCCACCTTTCTCCCTTCAGTCTTGAGTGCTTGGAAGGCCTTCCTTCTCTCTTCCAGCACTTTCTCATATTCCTCCAGAGTCATCTCCTAGCAAATGAAACCATAACACCCACAGATCAATAAATTTGAAACTAAAAACACAGAGTAGAAAGTAAAGTGCAAATGGCAACCACCAGAGACAAAATCAAGGGAGTTTATATAGACAAATCCATAATTTGTTATCAATGAGGCTATATGATATAATCAAATGTTGACATTTAATCAGATGATATCATAGTAAGGTAGTCTTTATGGACCGGAAAGGAGATCGAAGAAATGGGGATGTGGGGAATCAAGCCACCACAAATTAACCACATCGCCGTATAATTAGCAATTACAGATACACCAGAGCCATGCACTGTACTTACTAATTAATAAAAACAAATACACATGAAAACTTACACTTGCAAAAGGCTGAAAAAATTTGACGGAAAAGCAAGGAATAATAATCAATTGACAAATAAAAATAAAATAGCTCAATCAATTTGGTGTGCTGCTAGCAGACACCGCAAGAAGGAAAACACCTTCTGTTGGTTCTTCAATTATCAAACAACTAAATGAGGAGATGGCAGTTTATGGTATGTTTAGTAAAAGCATAGAATAGGTCTGGCATTCACCTTATCTTCAGGCTCTTTCTCTTCAGTTTCATTAGCAGGACTGTCCTTGTTTCCATCAGCTACTTCTTCAACTGCAGGCTTCTCATCTCCCAAATTCTTTTCAGTTTCATTCACGACTTCCTCAGTTGTTCTAATATAAACAAGGAGGAAAAAAAATAAACAACAATAATTAAAAACAGAATTTCCATTGAAACAATGTAAATTACTATTCAAATAATAGAATAAACATTTTAAGAATGCTTACTCAGTAATGTCATCATTTTGAGTTCCCCAGTTGCCACGACCAGCACCTTCACGTTTAAATTCATTTCTGCAAATAGACAAAAGGACGTCAGTACTTTTAAAACATAAATCAAACGAAGGAATCATTATCAATTGTAGCATCACCCTCGACCCGTCCCACTACGACGATCATATGCTCTTCGAGGGCGTCCTTCTTCACTTTCAACAGTTTCACCATTGCTGAAACCTCCACGGCGCCCACCGCGATAAGGACCTCGTGGTCCACCATAACCACGTCTTTCAGAAGACCTCCCACCATCTCCTTCTTCAACAGAACCCTGATTGTAAGGAGCTCCAGCAGCAGGAAATGAGTTCTCATCATTGGGAGAGTCCCGACTAAACCCACGACCACGTCCAAACCCACGTCCAGCACCTCGTCCACCTCCACGACCTCCACGAACAGGTTCATTTCTGGACTCCTTCACTGTCAACAACACAGAAGCAGAAAATGTGAATAAAAAAGAACATAAGGATTGTCAATAAACATTCAGAACTAGAGGGACAAATTCCAACCAAAAATCAACTGACTTAAAAAACCTTCAACCGGTTAATTCTGGCAATGTCATACCCAAATTCCAAAAAAGAACAGAGTTTGAAATGGAAAATATCCATAAACAAATTACAAATAAGAACAGTTTTAAATGGAAAATGTTTAATCGTGTAACCCATTGTAATTGACTCATGTTCTCACAGAAAGTGTTTTCAAACAAAACTTACAATGAATTATGTATCCGACACCCAATACCTTGCAAGAAAACCAGTTACCACATAATACCCTTCCAATATACACAACCAACCTTCACATACACGTTTGCAATGTTTATTATAATTGTAATTGATTTTTAGATGGTGATATATGTTTTAATGATTTTAATCTAAAACCAAAATTAGTAAAATCTCAATTTTTTATCGAGTGCAAAAAGCAAGTTAAAGCTTTTTCAACTCAAAATTCAATCTAACCCCAGAATCAATTCCTAAACATGAAACCAGACATGAACATTTATCAAAAATCAAATTAGTTATCATTTCATTGTGACTTGAGATCACCTACGCGAATCCAAACACGACAAGCAGGCTAAAATAAAACGCTGACAATGAATACAAGTATCAAACACACACAACAACGAAATCATGATCAACGGCAAATGCAAACAAATCGCTCACAAACAATAACATAAAAGAACAAAAACACACAGCAAATCTTACTCAATTAAACCCATTGAACCAAACAATCCAGAAACATCAGATATCAAAACACAGTCATCAAAAAACTCGATTAACACTCTTTCAATCCACCCCACCCGAAAAACCAAAATCGGAAAACCCAAAAAGTAAAACTTTGATGAGTTGAAAACCTCACCGGCTTGAGCAGGAGGAGGAGGCTTGGTGGGCAGCTGAGCAGGCTTGTTCTGCTGAGCCGGAGCCTTCTTGGGAGCCGCCGCGGCCGCCGCAGCCGCTTCCGCGGCCTTGAGTTGCTCGGCCGCGATGAGGTGAGAAGGGTCCTCTGCGTCATCACCCAACAAATCAAATGGGTTCATGGTTGCCATCTCTCAGAATCTGTTATTCTCAATCCGAAACCGACACCGTACGTTCCGAAACACAGGGCCTGAACCACTCCTTAGTACTAAGCTAGCAAAGTTTCCATTCCCAAGAAAACTGAGACGCAAAGGGAGATCAAAGAGAAGAAGAAGATTGAAGGGAATGCGAGGGTGAAGAACTAAAACCCTAGCCGCAACAAGAGAGAGAATGAGAGTGTGCGAAAGAGAGTGTGAGAGAATAGAATAAAATAGACAGCACAACCTAATCTCTTCAAACTCTCTTATTTATTTCAGACCTAGGAATACCAATGTATCTATCTGATCTTTACATCACACCACAATATTACTCTTGTTTAATTATTTTTTTTTATACTGTCAATTTTAATTTATATTTATATTCCTTTTTCAATTTTTCTCTATTTTATTTTTTAAAACTGTTAAATTACTTTGGAGGTTCTTTAATTATCTCCCTATTTTTATTATGTCTCTTGACCATTTCATTTTCAATTGATTTCTCAATCTTGCATTTGTTGCTTATTGTGATGTCACACGGCCAAAAAGGCAAATGAAGCATTATTTATCAAAATATATTTTAATATTTTATAAAATAACACAAATAATATTAGTTGATATTAAGTATTATTAATTAAAAAAAATATAGTGGTAAACATTTAATAAACCACTCATATAATCTACAGATAAAACAATTGTTATTGATCCATTCATTCTATATTTCCCCCATAAAGTTCTGCCTTTTTTTTTGTTTATATTCAATAATTCACATTTTGAACGGATAAAGACAAACAACTTCATTTTGAATGGTGCAAAAGATCTACATTATCAATTATCTAGCAATCTACTTGCAAAGAAAAATTATCCAATCTATCACACACAAAACCAAATTCACCTATTTAACTTTAGAAAATGTTAGTAATCATCGATTATTTTTTAAAATACAGTAACGTTTATGAATCAAAATTAATTCAACTAATTTGTTCATAATTTTCTATTGTTGTATTTTTTTTCAGTCATCGGATTATATATATATATATATATATATATATATAACATATTTTGTTTACATCAAATGTACTCTCTCGAAAATGTTTATATTTAAGACACCATCACAAACTAAAAATAAGTAGATCTTTCTAACATAAATTCAAACTCTCTTAAGTATGAAAATAACCAATGGAGATTTTGACACAGTTGATAAAGAATATCTGTTATGTTTTTCTTGGGTTTTTCTGTTTTTTGGGCCTCTGGATCTTTGGGCCTTTATTTCTGCTTTTTCCTTTCCAGTACCATATATTCACTTTTGTAATGCTTTGACAGTTTGGGTTTTTCAGTAATATTGAATTGATATTCCTTTTTCCCTTTCTTCTTCTTTTTTCTTCACGACATTGCTTTACCCTATCTCTGTTCTTCTCATTGCAACCTTAGGGTTTCTGTATCTCTTGCTTCTTGTTTCTCTCTTGTTAATCAGGGTTTCTTCCTTGGACTCATTTCAAGCTTCCGCAGGTTTGCTCTATCAATTGCATAGTCTTGCGTCGACTCTGTTATGGTATCAGAGCTCTTCCTTTGAAGAGCTCTGTTGCACGCTCTACTCTCCTTTCATCTTCTCTTTCTTTATGAATCTTTTATGTGTTTACGACCTATTTCTTGTTTTCTTTCAGCGAAATGGCAAAAGGGCGAACAACGAGAACAACTACACCAACGTTGGAACCCTCCACAAGCAGTTACCTGTATCTCCATCCTGGTGAGAATCCAGTAGCTTCATTGGTCTCGCCAGTGCTTGACTCGACGAATTACCATTCCTGGAGCAGGTCCATCGTAACAACGCTGAGTGCAAAGAATAAGGTGGAATTCGTTTTGGGTACTCATCCCTGTCCACCAACGAACGACTCTACATATTCAGCTTGGATTAGATGCAACAACATGGTTGTTTCGTGGTTAGTACATTCGGTATCTCTCCCTATTAGACAAAGTATTATTTGGATGGATGTAGCTGTCGATATCTGGAACGACTTGAAAACCAGATATTCGCAAGGTGATCTCTCTAGGATTTCTGATTTGCAATCTGAAGCATCCTCATTGAGTCAGAATGATTTATCTGTAACTGACTATTTTACAAAACTCAGAGTTATTTGGGATGAGCTTGATAACTTTCGACCTAACCATGTATGTGTTTGTCAAGTTAAGTGTACTTGCTCTGTAGCTTCTGATATCAGTAAAAGAAAACGTGAAGACCAAGCTATGCAATTTCTACGTGGACTTAATGACCAATTCAACAACATTCGATCGCACGTTCTTCTTATGGAACCGGTACCACCCATTTCTAAAAAAATTTCTTTGGTAGCCCAGCAAGAACGTCAATTAGCAAGTAACTTTTTGATTCCGAATATTAACCATGCTAGTGCTAGTCGTAATTCTACTCCTACTTGCTCTTTCTGTGGAAAATTTGGTCACACTGAGAAGATTTGCTTCAAAAAGGTGGGGTTTCCCAATCAGGAAAATAAAAATTTTAGGTTCAATAGCAATAGAAAGATTTGTACCCATTGCGGCAAGAATGGTCATACCATTGATACTTGTTACAGGAAACATGGTTTCCCTTCGGGTTATAACCCACCTAATAGCAGGACCACTCCTTTACTCAATGCTAATGTAACTGATGATGTTTCTTCTGAAATTTGTCAACAAGAACAAATAAATGGGGACATGCCCTCTGTATTCAGAGCCCAACAATATCAAGTTTTATCAGCACTGATCAAGCAAAACTCCATCAATAATATTGCAAATCAGCCCCCTGTACAGTTGAATCAAGTTGGCTCTTTTGCTGTCAATAAAGATCAAAAGGATTCTTCAACGGGTAATGTCATTTTCTCTAATGTCTATACTACTGTTAAAGGTTCTTGGATATTAGATTCAGGAGCAACTGATCATGTTTGTACTTGTTTATCTGATTTTACATCATATAAAATTATTAAACCTGTCCTTATCAGTTTGCCGAATGGTCATCGATTTTATACTAGTTGTTTTGGAACTGTGGCTTTTAATGATAAACTTTACCTTACTGATGTTTTGTATGTGCCTGAGTTTACCTTCAATCTTGTTTCTGCATCCAAACTTGCTTTAAATTTGAACTGTCATTTGATTTTCTCATCTAAGGATTGTGTGATACAGGACAATTTAACGAAAGAGAAGATTGGTATAGTTGAGGCCAAAAATGGCTTGTATGTTTTTCATCCTTCTATCTTTCAAAGAAATGCCTCCAACAGATACATTCCTTCTGTTCATTGTGTTTCTGAGGATGTTAATGTGTGGCACAATAGACTGGGACATCTTTCTAATGAAAGACTGCATGTTTTGAGATCTATATACCCCTGTATTTCTGTTCAAAAACCTTATATGTGTGATACTTGCCATAAAGCAAAACAAAGAAAACTCTCTTTCCCTTTAAGTAATTCCAATACTTCTAATATCTTTGATCTTTTACATATGGATATTTGGGGCCCTTGTTCTATTATTTCCATGCATGGTTTTCGATATTTTTTAACTATTGTGGATGATTTTTCTCGTTATACTTGGGTGATTCCTATGTGCACGAAATCTGAAGTTAGAACACACATTATTAGTTTTTTATCTTATGTTGAAAATCATTTTCACACCACTGTCAAAACTATACGCTCTGATAATGGTGCTGAATTTTCCATGAATAATCTGTTTTCTTCTAAAGGCATAATCCATCAAAAAACTTGTGTTGAGACACCGGAACAAAACGGTATTGCCGAACGTAAACACCAGCATATTCTTAATGTTACTCGTGCTTTGCTTTTTCAAGCCAATTTACACCCCATCTTTTGGCAATTTGCTGTTTTACTAATTAATTGTATTCCAACCCCTTTATTGCAAAACGTGACTCCATATGAAAAGTTACGTGGCTTTCTTTATGATATTTCTTCTTTGCGTGTTTTCGGTTGTCTTTGTTATTCTAGCACTATTACTTCTCACAGAAAGAAACTTGATGACAGTTGATGACAGATATGTGTCTGGTATTTTTTTAGGTTTTCAACCTCAGACTAAAGGTTACCTTTTTCTTAATCTTAAAAATCATAAAATTGAGATCTCAAGACATACTGTCTTTTATGAAAATATCTTTCCATATAATTTGAAAGATGATAAAAATGATAGTCCCAACAATTTGTCTCTGCCTATTCCACAGTCTTACAATTCAAACTATGATTTTTTTTCTAACAATTGCAATACTACTACTGAGCTCATTATACCCACTGGAAATATGACTAATACTTCACCAAGGAGATCAACCAGGGCAAAGAGACCTCCCGCTTACCTTCATGACTTCAATACTGATTCGTCATCTACACACAGTGTAAATACTAAATATCCCATTACTGATTTTGTATCATATTCTGCTTTATCTCCTAATTTTAAAGGTCTTATTGTTTCCTTTTCTTCTTTTATTGAACCCAAAAATTATGAGGATGCTTCCAAACATGACTTCTGGAAAAAGGCCATGGCGAACGAACTGGAAGCTCTCTCAGCTAATCATACATGGATTCTTCTGCCATCGGGAAAGAAAGCAATTGGATGTCGATGGATTTACAAACTCAAACACAAATCTGATGGCACGATTGATCGCTACAAAGCACGCCTCGTTGCCAAGGGTTACGCCCAACTTGAAGGACTCGACTTCCTTGACACTTTTGCCCCGGTCGCAAAGCTGACTATCCTGCGCTTCTTACTTGCGCTAGCTGCATCTCATAATTGGAATCTGAAACAACTCGATGTTAACAACGCCTTTCTTCATGGAGAGTTACTTGAAGAAGTCTACATGAAGCCACCACCTGGAGTTGTTGTTCCTAATTCCAATATTGTCTGCAAACTGCAACGCTCCCTCTATGGTCTACGTCAGGCCGGCAGACAATGGTACGCCAAATTATCCAATTTTTTAATTAATAATGGTTACATTATATCTACTGCTGATCACTCATTATTCTTAAAAACTACTGATAATCACATAACTGCTCTTCTTGTGTATGTTGATGACATTGTTCTCACCGAGAACAATACTAAGGAAATCACCCACATCACCAATCTGCTGCATCAACATTTTAAAATCAAGAATCTGGGCGATCTCACCTTTTTCCTTGGTCTGGAAGTTGCCAGAAACAGCACTGGAATCCACCTTTCACAACGCAAATATACCATGGATCTTCTTCATGAAACAGGAATGATTGGATGTGCCCCTGTTCCAACACCTATGGTTCATTCTTCACCTCCATCTAGCACTCAAGGTGTCCCTCTAGATGCTGCAGAATCATCCTCTTACCGAAGATTGCTAGGACGCCTTATCTACTTGACAAACACAAGACCAGACATTACCTTCAGCGTGAACAAGCTCAGCCAATTTGTTTCTGCACCTACCACCGTTCATCATCAGGCTGTTTTTCGCATCCTTCGATACCTCAAGAATGCACCTGGCCATGGAATTTTTCTTTCAGCAGCAAGCACAACCCAGCTCAAGGCATACAGTGATTCATATTGGGCAGCTTGTACTGAGACAAGAAAATCAGTTACAGGTTTCTCTATTTATCTAGGTGACTCTCTCATTTCCTGGAAATCAAAAAAGCAACAGACCATATCCAGAAGTTCATCTGAGGCTGAGTATAGAGCTCTCGCAGCCACCACTTGCGAGATACAATGGCTATCCTATCTGCTCCATGATTTCCACATTCCTTTCATTCAACCAGCCACACTTTACTGTGATAATCAATCAGCAATACAAATTGCTTCCAATCAAGTATTCCACGAACGAACCAAACATATAGAAATCGACTGCCATCTGGTTAGGGAAAAACTACATGCTGGACTGATCAAGCTACTTCCCATCCCTTCCTCCATGCAGACAGCAGATATATTCACCAAGCCTTTACCTCCTTCCATCTTTAATGTTCTTCAATCCAAGTTGGGAATGAAGAACTTATACTCCCAGCTTGAGGGGGGTGATAAAGAATATCTGTTATGTTTTTATTGGGTTTTTCTGTTTTTTGGGCCTCTGGATCTTTGGGCCTTTATTTCTGCTTTTTCCTTTCCAGTACCATATATTCACTTTTGTAATGCTTTGACAGTTTGGGTTTTTCAGTAATATTGAATTGATATTCCCTTTTCCCTTTCTTCTTCTTTTTCTTCACGACATTGTTTTACCCTATCTCTGTTCTTCTCATTGCAACCTTAGGGTTTCTGTATCTCTTGCTTCTCTCTTGTTAATCAGGGCTTCTTCCTTGGACTCATTTCAAGCTTCCGCAGGTTTGCTCTATCAATTGCATAGTCTTGCGTCGACTCTGTTAACAGTACCCTACAGAGAGATGTCATGTTATTTGAAATTTCTTCATTCACCTTGTAACCCATAATTATTATAATTTCAAAATTATATTTTTTTAATTTATATTTTGAATTTTATAATTCAAAAGTAATTTTTTTTGAATTGTATAATTCATAAATCAATTTTATATTCTAAATCCAATAATTTAAAATATAAAGTTAACTTCTGAATTTTATAATTTGAAATTCATTTTATAGATTCAGAAATGGCTTTCGAATTGTAGATTTCGAAATTCAACTTTGTATTCCAAAGTTTACAATTCAAAAGTCATTAAAATGCATTATGAATTCTACAATTTTAAATACAAATTGTATTTTGAATTGTAGAATTCATAAGTCATTAAAATGCATTTCAACTTCTATAATTCAAAATACAAATTTGTATTTTAAATTGTAGAATTCGGAAACCATGTTGAGCGTTTACTGTACATTGCTTGGACTATTTTATGTCAAAATTCATATCAGTTTTGTTCTCTTTATTCTTGTATTTTTTTTTATAAAAACTCTCATGTTAGGTATCACTATGAAACTTGACATCTCGGCTAGTTTGACACCTCAAATAATAACAATCATCTGTCACCACATGAAAAGTATATTATTAAAATAAAAAAATAAAAAATACAAGAAAATATGGGGAGACTATACCAAAACCCATATATTAACAAAAACGGTACATAAGTAATCTATACATATTAATAAAGAACTCTAAGAAAAGACTATGTGAAAGTCTATTATACCAATGAATATACTCGCATAAGTTAGCAAACTTATTAGTACATGTATTCCCTTCACGAAAAATGTGAGAAGCCATAAACCTGATTTTCCCACAGTAGTTAAGACAAGTGTGCCACCTATTACCAAACATCCAAGGAACATTAGTCATAACAGTAAATGCAACAGAAACCAAGACAAAGTCACATTCAAACCATAAACTAGTAAGACTAATCTTTTGAGCTTGCTCAATAGCATGTATAAGTCCATAAAATTCAACAACCAAAGCAGTTTGAACATTAAGCAAAACAAAGAAACTACCAATAAATTCCCCCATACTCTCACGTAAAATACCACCACAAGTAGTAAGACCTGGATAACCCCTACCAGTACCATGAGTATTTGTTTTAAACAACCTGGGGAAGGAAACTCCCATTGAACAGAAAAAGAATATAAAACTTTAGCACTACGAGTATTAATACCAAAAAACTTAAGCATGTTGAAATCAAACATATCATTTTGCATAGAACTTTTAGACGGATTACCCACTAAACAAGTGAGATCTTTGATGACCGAAATGACCTTAAAAACATCAATTTTAACCTTAAATCTAACATAAATACTCATACACCATATCATCCAAATAGAAAAAGTTATCACAACAAGTTTAATCAAATTAACCAAATGACTACCATCACTTTTAATAATAAAAAAAAGATCATCCACGTTAGAAAAATGAGAAGTAAGGAAAAATTGCCGAACCCAACTCTAAATATGCATAACATTAGGACATTCAAAAAACAAATGGTGAATAAATCCTCTTACTTTTCCTAAAGCGTACATAAAACATATATGCAAACATTTATGTTGAATGTGCTGATTTGTAGGTAGTCACACATTAAAAACTATTTAGAAAACTAAAATTTTGGAAGGAGGTATATATGAAGACCAAAATATTCTTGTACTTTACTATCTCTCATAATTCATTTTGTAAAACATTTTACCTACTAGTTCATACCACCAGAGATGATTTCTTTCATCCCACAAAGGGGGTTCATTACTACTCTCATTCAACGAATAAGCTTATGGGAGTGAAAGGACATATGAATTATTATTTTTTTCATTAAGGTTAAAATAGACTTTTCGGCTAAAGTATGGAGGTGAAGGAAGAAATGACAGAGGTGCAGGAAGAATCTCCCCATGATATCTTGGTCCAGAAAGTTTTGGGCTTAGCGGTGCACAGAAGAAGTGGCTATGGAGACTGTTTCTTCCTGCACCTCCATAGGTTCTTCTGGCACCCCCATACACAACATGAAAATACATTTTTAACCTTCTTGTGTCACCCCATAAAATAGCTTCTGGATTATATAATCCATACATCCATTTAAAAAAGACTTCCGGATTATGTAATCCGGAAGCTAAAAAAGACTTATGGATTACATAATTCGAAAATTAATCCTGCATCTGAAAAAATACTTCCAGATTATGTAATCCGGAAGTTAATTATGAATTTAAAAAAAGACTTCCGGATTACATAATCCGGAATATTACAGAGGGGTATTTTTGGAAATATGAAAATGTATGGAGGTGGGAGAAGAATATATGGAGGTGCAGGAAGAAACAGCCGGCTATGGATCACACGCCACACAAGCCCAATCCATATCCACAAGTTGTAAAGCCCAAATAGTGTTAAGTGCGTCCATCTTCTTTACCCTAATGTAACAGTGTTACACAAATTCAAATGCTGAGTTCTTTTACCTGCTACTTTGTCTTTCAAAATTTAAATTTCAAAACTTTGTAAGAATCTGGTTTTCCAAATTAATTTTCCGAATCACTATAAAAAAAATATGAAAATTTCCATAAATAAATTTTCAATTATAATTAAAGAAAATAAGTCAATTGTACTTGTGAAATGGCATTTAATTCTGTCCTTTTATACAATTACTTTACATTTCAAGAAAAAATGACTCGAATTATTCATCTTAAGTGTTAAATACCAAATGATTTTCTAAAAAATCAGTGATTAAGTTATTTTTGTAAAAAATAATAATACACAAAGACTCAAGTCTCCACCAAAAAACTTGAGTCTCTTAAAAACAAAACTCCAGTATTTTAATCAAGTTTTTGCGTTAAAAATTTGCAAAAACTTAAGTAAAAAAATTAGATACCATGATTAATTTGATCTAGTTTTATACATTTGAAGTATTTAATATTTTTTTTGTCTTAATTTTCTTAGACATTTGTTTTTAGCAACTAATAAAATTTTGACGCATATCCTTATTTCTGCGCTTCTTTTTATGCAGTTTAAAAGTTTCATTAAAGAGGTTCCTTTTCAGGAAGCATAAAAAATCTCCATGACATAAATGCTTTGTTTGTTTTTTTGTACGAATATTAATTGCTGTATTAGATTTTGTTGTAATACGACCAAAAAAGTATGGCATGAAACATATTTTAGTAAATATTTTGGATTATATAAAAATATTAATATTTTATATCCTTTATACAATAATAAATATTTATTAAATTATTTTTATATTTTAGACGGTGTCATGAGATACGATTTTTTTTATTAAAGTATGTTAATATAACACACACAAAATACAAGACTTTTAAATATGATTTAAGACTCTTAATTATAAAAACTAAAAAAAAATACTTTTTATTCTTAAAAAAATAATTTTTTAATAACTTAATAAAATATTAATGAGGATGCAAATGTTATATAACTGTTATATTGAAGTAAAAATTATAAATTAGTCTTAAAATTAATGAAATATAATAAAACCTAAAAAGTTAAGTCAATACTTTATAATTGATGACATGCAACCAGTATAATTATATACAAAATGAATGAAAATTTCATTTATTAAAGTAATCAGAGACATACACGTATGGTATAAAAAAAATTTAGTCTGCATTAATATGTCACAAAGTTCCATGAATTCAAATTTTCAATTCATTCTAAACGCACTGTTTTTTTTTTCTCTCTTGGAATTTTTGTTTTATTTATAGCATCTTGGGTTTTACATTTAGTGCATTTTATGTTGGTTAGATGATAAGCAACTACTACGTATTCTTTATCTTTATTTGAGTTTGTTTGGTTGTAGTATTTATACACTTCCAGTTTTTTTAAAATACACATCTTGTAGCAGTACAAAATTATTAAAGAGAAAATAATATATATATGATTTGATTTCTGTCCTTATTAGTCCTTAATAATTATCCCCAGTTGTAAACAACTACACTTTTGACTTTAAATGCCTTACTTTGTGTCTTTGTCCAATCACTTACAATTATTGGTATAGATTCTCCTAAAGTTTTGGATTTGAACAATGTTCTCATACTATATTTCTTTTACTATTACTTCATCATGTGGTTCATATTAAGCTACGTTTCCATTCCTTTACCAAAATTTTCACCTTTTTTCTTTTAAAGTATATCACACCCCAAGTCAACTATATGGCTGCCTAAGGTACACAATTGATTATCTTGCTAGCACTAGTATTAGTATAAAATTGCTAGCACTAGTATAAAAGATCATATAAAGACGGTTCAAGAACCGTCATTACTTTAGGTACTATTATAAATCAGTTGTTTATAACGATGATTCTAGAATCATCGTTATAAAACCACATTAATGACACATGTAAAAAATGGTCGTTATTATGCCAAATAAACAATGAAAAATTAAAAAAAAATTATTTTTAAAGACGTTCCCATTGAAATTGTCGTTATAAATGCTTAAAAACAGTTTTTAAACTGTCATTATAAATGTTTTTTTTAAATGTTTTATTATTACATATAAACATGTCATATCATAATTTAAATATGAAAGTCTACATACAATAAATTAGTGCATGAATAATAAATATTTATCAAATTTTAAAGTGTTTTTGTATTGAGGTATAACTTAATATCAACCTTTATCAATTTTAGCTTGCACCATAGTCGATGACATCTACCGTATAACATATTAACTACACTCATAGTTTTTAGATTGCTTATTGCTCTACTAGTCAAAATAAATGTTATTAAATGAATGAATGAGACACATTAAAGTGACTGAACACATATACTTTAAATATCTAAAGGTGCATCCAAGTGAACTTTTTTTTGCATTTGCACTTTCCCTCTCACTCTACATGTTATATTCAGAATAAACACTAAAATAATAAGATTTCATGTTAGAATACATAACATTATGTACTGTATGGGTATTAAATTTGTGAATGTAATATAATCATAATGATTTGATAAATATTGAAATTATACTAGGAAACATCATGCAAAAATTCAGATTTTTTTGACAAGTGAAAGTATGAGAACTAAAACCTTAAAATACTTGAAAATACCTAAATAATACTTAAAAAAAAATGATAGTAAATGGTGGATTTTTGGAATTTTGGTCCACCCTAATCCCCTTTAGAGATTGGCCATGTGATTCTTTGTCTCGTTTCGAACAATTTTCATTTTTTACACGTCTTCATTCGACTTATCTATCAAAAGTTATGGTCGTTTGAAGTTTTTGCATGCTAATTTTTTGCTACTCCAAATTTATCACTCTTCTCTTTAATGTCAGGACTTCTCCATTAAATATTCATTAAATCAAGTTCTCACAAACCCTAAACTACTAAACTGTAAACCCATACATGCAAATATTTATTATAAAATAAATTTTAAAAATACTAACTAACCTTTTGTAGTGGAGTTGCAGGTGCAGCAAAGTCCGCGGTGGGCAGCGAGATGTCCGACGCGGTGGTGAGGTGAAAGGAGATTCGAGAGTGAGAGATGCGGTGGTTGCAGCGTCCGACGACAAGTGTCTGACGATGAGTGCGGAGGGGGAGGGCTCACAGTGATGGCGGCGAGGGGGGAGCTCAGTGGCGTAAAGGAGAGGAGTGGAGCACGGTGTTGTGAAGGAGAGGAAGAAATGAGACGACGATGCGAATGGAGCGTTGGATGGAGAAGAAGTGAGGGCGCGGGCTCGAGAAGAAGTTAGGTTGTGGGCTCGAGAAGAAGTTAGGTTGTGGGCTGAGCAAATTTTCGTTTTTATTCACCTTTATAACAACGGTTAAGTGAGTAACAATCATCATTTTTCATAAAAAAAACATTTATAACGACGATTAGGTAGAAGAACCATCGTTATTTCTCATTGTGACCATTATTAACGATGACTATAACTATAATCGTCATTAACGATGACCACCACACTTTTTGCTATAACGGAGTTCTATCAAGTGTCATTATTCGTAGTCGTGATTAAGTTTTTTTATACTAAACTCTACTCTAAACCGTGGAAACCCATTTGTTGCTTTATTTTAAATTTCTCAATTTTTTTTATTAAAGTTACTAAAATTATACTAATATTATAATGTGATATATCTCTTAAAATTCTAAGCCTAATTCTTATATTAAATAAAAAATAAAGGTTGAACAGCATATAAGTAAAAAAGTGAGTTTGATTTATGTTTCATTTTTGAGATTTCTTCCATAATTATTTCTCGAAAAACCTAACTTAAATTAAACTAATAAAGATATTCTTTAGAAAGAATAATGTATTTACTTGATGTAACAATAGGAGTTAATCATATTATTTTGTAAAATATATCTCTTAATATATAAACTAAATTTAAATAAAAATATTTAAATTGACCTAACTAGTTGTTTAGTATGTTGGAACCTACTAATCTATTTCAGAACTCTAAATAGATAAACTCTGTCTGTGATAGCTTACCTATTGATTATCTAGGTGAAATATTGTCGGATGAATGTTTTCCTATTTTTTTCTCTTTCATATGAGGTTGTGGCCTATTTATTGTTTGGCTCTGGTAGTTTCTAGTTACTGAGTAAATTGCGAATTATTTTTTCTCAAGACATTTATATGTTATTAATTTTCAATTCTTTATACGTATAACTTATTAATAATTACTATTGTTGTTTGATGTGAAAAGTCTAAAGTTATTAAGATTAAATGTTACTCATAGTTTATAAATATTTTCTTCCTAAATCCATTGAAATTTGATCCAAATATTAGTGTTATTATTTTAAGGGTTTAGGTAAAGTGTAAGATTATTCACTTCAATGATTGACTTAGTTAAAAAAATTGGTGATGAATTATTTGTGAATTCTGTATTAAAAAATGGGTTCTGATATTTTATCTCATTGAAGTAAACGATACTATCGAGTGCTGGTAAATAAAAAATATTTACGAATGTACAATATAAAAGACACTTATATTTGAGAAAAAATTATTAAAAATTTAAGGATGAGTTTTCTTATTATATATAATCGGTTGGTATCGGATGATGGTTGAGTCAGTCATCCGACATTTGTAATTGGTAATTGATTGACCGTATTAAAATCATACTTTAAAATACTCAATAAATGACAATAATGACAGCTATAGAATTTCTCTGTGACTCATAATTATGTTCCACTTAATGTGGGTGACATTTCTGAGAAATCAGCTAATCACCGATTAATTGAGAGATTGCAAAGATATTCTCTAAATATCAAATATACAAATATATCTCTCTATAAATTAGACATCATGATACATATAAGTCATATAAGTTAATCACTGATATTTGGCTTATCACAATAAGGGTCTATGACTAAACATTATAAATAAATATTTGACAATACGCTTTAATCAGTTCTCACTATACACCGAGTACTTACTTGATCGTCGAAATACCGTTTTTATGTTAACCCTGATCGAGCACCAACAATTAAAAGAGAAGACTTGAAATGAGGAGCGATGAGACAACAAACACATCAACAATTATACAACCAAGTACTATTTAGACACACTTTATCTATACAACTACAATGTATAAACGAGTTTATTGTGATATACATGAGTAACAATATTTTATATTGTGATATACATGAGTAACAATATTTTATACTTTTTAACATGCTGATAAAAAAAAAAACTTTTTAACATTTTAAAATTTAAAACAGTATAATAGGAGTTTGTTGTGAAATATGAGTAAAAACAATTTATACTTTTTAACATTTTAAAATTAAAAACAGTATAATATTAGCTGATTTGGATTAGTTGATTCAAGTTTCTAAATATAATTTCTAAACATCTTCCCTTTTCCCTTTTTGAAGAAAACCTTAGTCATTATAGCTAATTTTTTCATGATATATTAAATTTTTTGAAGGGTCATCTTTGATGTAAAAGGGATAGAATGTTTTACTTCCACATCAATCATCAATTTCTTTCATCAATAAATCATAATTTAACCAAAGTAAATGAATTTGATACAATCCAAAATCTTAACCTTTTTTTTATATATTACTCAATTCTTTCATTTTTACATTAAAAAATTATTAAATAAAACTATTTTTTTTTAAAAAAATAATTAATTATTATATTAATAAAATTAAATATTATTTATAAATTAAAAATTATTGGCATAAAATAATTTTTATTATAAGTTTGCTAACTAGGTTGTAAAGTTTCCTTTCCAAACACAAGTGTGAAATGTTTAAAGATTTTGAAGAATGTGTGGTGAGTAACACATTTATAATTAGTACACAATGTGGAATAAAAAGAGAAAAAAAATCTAACTACGAAGGAGGAGTTCACATTTTAAGTGTATTAAACAAAACAAAAAGAAAAGTTATTAATAGGAAATTAGAAAAGAAAAAGTTTGTGCACTCTTATTGTTTATTCAGAAAGATAAAGATTATTCAAACTACTTAATCTAAATGTCTTTTTTTAAGACTTACACTACTTTTTTAATCCATCCTTTTATAGTATGAATTTTTATTCATAAATTTAGATAACTACGGCTCCGTCCAATCCATATTTAAGCTAAATCCAAATATTTGGATTAAATTTTAAATAGTTATATTGAATTTTTAATTTAAATTCATATTTTTTAAATGAATTAGTTAAGATTTTTATAAATTTATATTTATATTTATTTTTTAAAAAAGTAAATATTTTATTTAATATATAATAAACATAAAAATTAGTTGAAACGTAGATATATAAACATTAATCTTCTTATTTTGGTATTCAAATGATTGTATAACCAAATGTACAGATTTTTTAGAAGATAGGACAGCCTTTAATCAATTACACAGACAAATTTATATAAGAGATTAAAATAATATTTTGAATTAAGAGAATAAGTTTATGATTTTGTTATATATTGCTCTTCTTCTTATTCATTGTTGTCCAATACTAAACATTTAATATGAATTTCTAGCAAAATTTTCAATTTTTTGATGTAAAAATATCAAATTCATATTTATACAAGAAATAATATTTAAGCTAAATTTAAATATTTAGATTAAATTTTAAATTTAAATTCATATTCATATTTTTTTTATGTAAAATAGTTAAGACTCTTATAATTTGAAATTCATATTTATTCCGAAAATATAATTAGTTAGAAGAAATGTAGTCTAATGTATGAGTTTTTTAAGAAAGGTTAAATATAACTAGTCATAGAGACCAAATTTATAGAGTGGAAAAATTATAAAAAATATTAAAACAATATTTTTAATTCAAAATGAAAGTTAATAAACTTATGATTTTTTTTATATATTATTTATCATATCTAATATTAAGTTTCTCAGTTTGAATTCCTAGCTGGCACACGAATCAAACATTAAAGTATTGAGATAAACATTCATCATAAAAAAATCCTTAAATAATAATAAAAGATAAAACATTAATTAATCACTAAAAAAATTTCATTAAATAAAAAAATTATTAAATAAAAAAAATTAGAAATAAAAAATAATTAATTATTATAGATAATATTTTAGAGTTTAAAATAATTTTTGATTTTTATATTAGTTTCTATTATTTAAAATAATTTTTAAATGAGTATCTAATTAACAATAAAGTTTTAATCATGATTTCTATTTAATGATTTTCTTGTAGTAAATCATATTAATATATATATAAAAAATTCATTAAATATCAATTAATTTAAAAATAAAAATTATTTATTATATTAATTAAATTAAATATTATATAAATTAAAATATTATTAATATTTAAAGTTTACATTGTTAATAGAATTTTATAATTTTTACATTAGCTATCAAAATTTTAACTATCAATTACTTTAAATTCTAAATTAGTCACTAATTTAACTAAAAACTAATCTAAAATATAAAATAGTTAGTAATTAAAATTTTGATAAGTAATTATAGATGCAAATTTAAAAATTATTTTATAAATTTTTATTAATAACAAAAACCACTTTAAATACCGATAAATTTTTAATTTATAAAATAATATATAATTTAGTTAATATAATATTTTTTTATAAATTAATTGATATTTAATATATATTTTTGTATTAATAGTAATAAAACTAAAATTTAATCTAACAATTAAAAATTAATACATAGACTTTAACTTATGTTTTCTATACCTCTACAAATGTGTACAGATTTTAGGGTGTTATCAATAACCGAACGTGACAAAAAAAAAACTAAAATTCAACCTATAAGGAGAGTTATTCTCCATTGATAGACTAATACTAAATAATACTAGTATACTAATTAAAATAAAATTTAGTCCAAATTCACAAAACTAAAACCATAGTTCTAACTTCTATTTTATAAACCTACAATTTTCTTGCAATGTTATTAATGGTGGATGTGTTAACTTAGTATATATGAACTGATTCTTAATAACTAAAGTATGGAAGGAAATGAAAATAAATAACTTTTGTATAGTGAGTAAACATATTATTAAATACACTCCCAAAAAAACGGAAATTTTCCTGTTATTTCATAAATATTTTAATTACAACAATATTACATATTTAGACATCTATATAATTATTAACACACTGCAACTTTTAAAAAATTATAGAATAATAATTATGATAAGAAGTTGTAAGTTGTAACTTATATTTATATTGATGTGATATAGAATTATTGACAATAACATGTTGATTAAATGATTGGTGTGAATGATGTGTGACATATAAAAAAATATCACTATTATGTTATTATGCTTTAACACTTTTTATGTGTTATTATGTTCAAGACTTTTTTTTATGTATTATTATTTTCAAGATTTCTATGTATTCTAATAAGTGTAACGGTTGAGAATAAATTTGAAAAGTTTGATAAATTCATCTATTTAAATTGATATCATTATTTTTTATCATGTAGAAAAGATAAAAATAAGAAAGTGAGAACAAATATTATGTAAATTATTCTAATATTATGTGAAACTTTCATCTATTGTCATGTTTACACTGACATGGATTGCCAATTATGCATATTGTACCGTGAAGGTACGATTATTGGTGATGATTCATATGTATTATTATGATAAAGATTTCTATGTATTATTATGATCAAGACTTCTATGTATGTATTCTAATAAATGTAACGGTTGAGAATAAATTTGAAAAGTTTGATAAATTCATCTATTTAAATTGATATAATTATTTTTATCATGTAGAAAAGATAAAAATAAGAAAGTGAGAACAAATATTATGTAAATTATTATAATATTATGTGAAACTTCCATCTATTGTCATGTCTACACTGACATGGATTACCAATTATGCATATTGTACCGTGTAGGTACGATTATTGGTGATGGTTCATATCCAATTATCATTGTCTATTTCAAGTTGGGTTCTCACTGACTTAGCCATAAAAGAGTTCAGTGTAGGCTTTTCCCATTCAAACTAGTCACTTCGCCAAAGAATTTGCCATGTCCACTTTTCATTTTCCAAAAATCCAACTTCTTCTATTGTTATTGATTTATGGACAACATTAACATATAGTCTAGGATATCTATCTTTCAAAACATTAGTTTTTACCTATTGTTCATTGTCCACCTTAAATTGTCATCAAATGAATTACTTTCTCCCTTTTTCTATGTTTCATTTATATCTTTCCACCATCTTGGCTGTTTAATATTATTTATATCCACCGTATCTCTCCACCCATCATATTTTGAGTCTATAATTTTTTTTCTAAATATCCCTACCATTTAAACCCAACCTCACTTCCATTTTGTTAACACAACCAAATTAAAGTTTTTTAAATCTCTAACCCCTTATCCCACTCTTCACTACTAGTACAAATGTCCCCCTAGTTCACCTATGAAATCTTCCTATTTTCACCACCCCAATCCTAGAAAAAATTTAGTTGGATTTTTTTTCATTTGGTTCCTTTTGTGGCATCTTGAAAAAAGACATATAGTACATGGTACAGCAGTGAGAACAACTTTGATGAGGCATATCCTACATGTAAATGATAAGTATTACCCTTTCATGGAAGCTAGTTTTTTTCTAAACTTATTGAGTAGAAGTTCCCAAAAGGTTACTTGTTTATGATTACCACCTACCCAAAGATCCATATATTTTAATGGAATGCTCATGACACTGTGATTCATAAGCCTAGAGTCATTTTGAAGATCCTTATGCTGTATTCCGATTCTTCCAATTTTAGTTTTAAAGAAGTTTACCCGAAGTCCGAAGTCAATTGAAAACATCTGAGAATGCTCTTAATCGTAACAATACTACTCACATTTTCCTCATAAATGAATATTGTATCGTCTACATACTCCAAAAAACCAACCTATATCCCTTTCTACCCCACTCTAATTCTTTTAATCATGTTTTTACTTGTTGCATGTCTAACAACTCCTGCAATGCCCTTTGTAGCTATGAGGAACAAGAAGGGAGTCAATTGATCCCCTTGTCTCAATCTCATAACAAGTGTAAACTCCTCTATGATGCTTCCATTGATAAGTACAAAAAATTAAGGTTGACTTCACACAATTCATTATCCATTATAGCCATAGTTATACTATCTAACAATCTAATACCCTCAAGAAGAGTAGATTGTGAAAAATTAATGACATTTGGAAGGACTTTCTTTAATTTATTGGCTAGAATTTTTGATTTTTTTTTGTAAAAGCAACTAATTATTGAAATCGGTATAAAATCTTCTAAAACTTGGGGTTCTCATACTTTGGAACGAAAGTGACAAAAGATGTATTGCATCCAAGTGAAATTTCCCCCTTTTCGTGGAATTTCTTTATGAACTCAATCAAAACTTGTTTATTTGTACTCCATTTACTCTTTATACAACTAAAATTTGGTCCATGACTCTTATTGCTCCTAGAATTCCATACATATGACTTATTTTATTTCTAATTTTGTAATTTCAGCAGTTAAATCCCTATTTTGAATCTGTGATATTTAATTAAGCCTCACTCATCCAACTTCACCTTACTTTCAACATTCTCACAAAATCTACCTTGGAAATACTTATTGACTTCTCTCTTTATCCTTCCCAAGTCTTCACACCACATCCCATCTATTTTATGTTCATGAAGTGCATTTCTTGTTCTCCTGCATTTTATTATTGAATGTTAATACTTAGAGTTAGAGTCCCCTAATTGCAGTCACTTTTTTCTAGCCTTTTGTTGGTTTAAAGTTTCTTTTTTAAATTCCAAAAGACTCATCTCAACCATAAGTTCTCTTCTAAAATCATTTCCTTGATTACTCAACTCACAGAGATCATCCTTCTCATCAAGTTTTCTAATCTGTGACCTCAACTCTTTCATCTTACTATCTAAATTACCAAAAATTTGAGTGTTCCACTCCTTAAACCTTCATTTAGTTTGTTTTAATTTCTCCTTCCACCTCTTATAGCTCTTGTACTCCATATGTTTTAGCCATAGTCATTTGAAAAGTTCATTACAACCTTTATGTTCTAACCATGTGTTTATGAATATAAAGGTTCTAAGGATCCCAATCAATTTGTTTATATCTCAACACTAGTAAGCAATTCTACAAGACATCTCTTATCACTTGCAATACATATTTCTTACTTGTTGACCATAGATCTAACCAAGTTTTAGATGACTTTGTAGATTGTTTTTCTTTTATTATCTCTCTAATTTCTTAGTTTATGGATTAGTTTCTTTTATTATCTCTCTAATTTCTTACGGATTAGTACCCAGCGCTATATTTTCTTTTTCAAATAATACTCTGCATATAAGAAGCGATGGAAGTATAACAGTATATTGTTTCATAAATTAAGAGGATGAAGTGAAATTTTGTTAGACTCAGGGTGTAAGCATAATTTGGGTTGATAATAGCAAAGTTAAATGACAATATGGCACTTTTGATCCTCCTGAGTGCACATTGGGCTTGTGATACATTTTTACTGACAGACTGTTTATTTAATACCTTAAATCTATGCTTCTCTTGCACGGGTCAGAACTTGTAAAAGTTAAAAAAAGTGCATATAAGATGGCCGAATAATACTAATTTATAAACTAAGGACAGAAAAGGGACCCAATGAAATATCACAGCTGTATGATTGGCTAAATCGCTCAAGATGTTGGTCCCATCTCATTTATCCTCGCAGGACAAGGTCATAAAATGGGACCAAGAGTGATGAAAAAAACTTGCATGATTGGTTCACCCAAGTAAGCGACTTAAGCGCTGCTACCAAAGTTTCTTTTTTCATGAAAATTTATTGTATGCAAATGACATTAACCTAGCAATTAGTCTGCCCAAAACCTGAACCTCAATTTCCAAAAGAAAATTATAACTTAATTAAACATTTGTATCAATTATTACAGTACAAAGTCATCTCAGAAAACAGGATTCAAGAATCTTTTCCGCCAAAAATCGATACCATTTCAAAACATCCTTTCTCTCTCTCTCTCTCTCTCTGTGAGACATTGGCCATTAATTTCCTCAGCACAACAAAGCTGGAGCTTTTGCAAACGTGGTCGTACCCAAATGGCTCTACGTAACCAAGATCTATAAGGTTTTCTAGATATAATAAAAAATACCAAAAGAAAAAAAAAAAAAAACAATTCAACGTATATGACACACACAAACACACTCTTTTTATTTCTACGAAAACTGGCACTCATATACGGTAAATGCACCATTCCCATTCTCAACTATTCTCTCACCTATAAATTTCCCTTCCAAACCATACCAACACAGCGCACAAAACTTCATTCCCCTCCCTGTCTTTCCCTCATTCTCACTCAGTAGTGTCACTGATGAGAACTCTTCACCACGCTCCAACCTTCATTCGACCACGCTGCACAACCCTCCTTCAATCAACCAAACCCGTACAAAAAATGGAGAAAATGATTAACACAAACATGCCCCAGTTACGATCATCGTCGTCATTGACCAACAAAGTTGGAAAGAAATGGAAGGAATACCAAGGAGTGAACAATTGGAATGGTTTGTTAGACCCCTTGGACGAGAACCTTCGCGCCGAGATTCTCCGCTATGGCCAATTCGTTGAGGCCGCGTATAAGTCCTTCGAGTTCGACCCTTCCTCCCCTAACTACGCCACATGCAAGTTTCCAAAGAGCACGCACTTGGAACGGTGCGGGTTACACAACACCGGTTACAAGGTAACCAAACACCTACGTGCAACCTCGGGGATCAAACTACCTAGTTGGGTGGACAAAGCACCGAGTTGGGTGGCAACACAATCAAGCTACATTGGGTACGTAGCAGTGTGTCAAAACAAAGAAGAGATCAAACGACTGGGTCGAAGAGACATTGTTATCGCATTCAGAGGTACCACCACGTGTCTTGAGTGGCTCGAGAATCTTCGAGCCACTCTGACAAACGTGATTCCATCTAACTCAACTGGGATCAGGGAAGCAGAGCCATGCAGTATTGAAGAAAATGGAGCCATGGTGGAAAGTGGGTTCCTCAGTTTGTACACGTCAAAGGTGAGTAACAACCCTTCGTTTATGAGCCTGCAAGATATGGTGAGAACAGAGATTGCTCGCCTCCTTAAAACTTACGAAGGAGAAAACTTGAGTTTGACCATCACTGGGCATAGTTTGGGGGCGGCATTGGCGACTCTAACCGCGTATGACATAAAAAACAGTTTTCCCCGGCCACCGCATGTGACGGCGATCTCCTTCGGCGGCCCCCGCGTGGGAAACCGGAGCTTTCGGCGGCGGCTGGAGGAGCAGGGGTCTAAGGTGTTGCGGATAGTGAACTCGGACGATGTTATAACCAAGATACCGGGATTTGTGTTTGATGACGTGGAGAAAAAAGACGGTGACGTGGGAGGCATGGGAGGTGCCCACGTGGCTAGTTTTCAGAAATGGATGCGGAAGCGCGTGGAAGAGGTACAGTGGTTGTTGTACTCCGAGATTGGGGAGGAGCTTCGCCTTTGTAGCAGGGATTCTCCGTACCTCAGGGGAATCAACATTGCCACGTGTCACGATTTGAACATCTATCTGCATCTTGTTGACGGCTTTGTCAGTTCCACATGTCCCTTTAGAGCCACTGCCAAGAGGTTTCTTCACCATTGAGCTTCACAAATTTTCTGAAAACTTTATTGTATATTTAATTTATTTTAAATCTATTTTCATTTTATTAAACTCTGTACAAAAGTCTGTGAATAGCAGCTCGAATTGATTTTTTTTTTGAGAAAAGATAGAGCAAGGAAAGTAAATTAGTGACACGTGGAATCTTGTTTGGTTTGACAGTTTTCATATTCCATTGCAGGGCTTTAATTTTGGGAATGTGGGATTGAACGAGTTATTAGACATATTGTTAAGGTTTTGTCCTTTATATTATAGGCAACCGAACTTAGAAAGAAGAAAGTAATAGTTTGGTGCGGTAGAAGGGTAGTGCATTATTTGACAGAGCATGCATATGGTAATTTGCAGATATTTGAAAGTTATAATAATGCAATAAAAAAAGATAGAAGAAAAATATGAAAAGAGTGGTGTGGAACAAATTGGCTGAAAAAAGAAAAGGCAGAATGAGGAACTAATAAAATAGTTATACGAAACGAAAGTTGTGAGTGAGCACATAATTGGTAAGGAAGGCCCCATTAGATTGCCCCAATTGGTGTATTTTTGAGTTCTAAGTAGAGAGCATGCGTGCTTTCCACCATTAAGGTTTTCGCTCGCAATGTCCACTTCAAGTTGCTAACGAAAGCTACTTCCAATACGTGAAGGTTAATAATGCAAACATGTTTCCGTGTAAGTAATACATTTGAATAATCTCCGATCACAAAAACAATTGCTCTTACCTATAAGGAAACCAAGCGCACAAGAAACATTCCCCAAATTTTTTTTACAACATTATCTATTTATCCTTTCAACCCCTTCGTATTTTAGTTAGATAGATTTGTAGCACATTTTCATCCCCATATCTTTCTGCATCATCACGCCATTGCCACCCTTAGTACCCGTCTCAATCATATCCAAGAAGATGGAAAAGCATGTTGCCAATGCACAGTTTTCAATTTTGGTTCTAGCTTCTTCGGTTCATAGTTGATACCACGTCACCGTTTCAATGATAAACAAACAAAACGGAATAAAAAAGAACTAGGATTATTTAGTTAGTCCTTTCGTGTAGTTCAAATCATTTTTCTCCAAAGGTAGTGTGCATGAACTCAAAGCATCACTGGAATCCTAGCTTCACCAATATGTATATTATGGCAAGTCAATGATCACATACATTGCATATATCACAACTTGGAGTCAAAAAGTGGTTGAAAATTTAGTTACAAAAGAACAGTTGCTTTCATTGGTTAACAAACTCATGGATTGCTCAGTCCCTTTCCTTCTGATGCTAACTTGTCAAACTTATATTAGGTCAGTGTGAAAACATATAATTTATTTAAAAAGAAAAGAAAATAAAAAACATTTTTAGTAATTGTGATAAAAACTAAATCAAGTTTGTGGATGTCATTGTAGCATATAGTTTATAAAGAAGAAAGAAATGAGAAACACAATTATATGATAAAACAGAAATTTAAAAGGATTGATTTGACATTGACTCTGACTCAGGTTCAATGGTTGTCAATAAATTTTCTTAAAATGCAAATCAACTAGTCTTGGATAATTCGCAAGTCAATTAGCACATAATTATTTTGAATTGGAATTAGTTTATGTAAAAAAAATAAGAAACCCACTCTAGATAATGTAAGTTTGAACACAAGTGTTAGGCTCTTACGCACAATGAGATATATATAATAAAGTCTTGATACACACTATTGTATTTGTCATTATTTCTTTTCTAAGACGTCGTTTCTTCCTAGCTCTTTGAAGCAATGACGAGGAACCATTTTCTTTGCCCATTCTCAATTGATATATTCTTCTTAATAGGATAATATTTTTTATTTATTTACTGCCTACATATGTAGATAATGCAAAGTTTAAAGTGTGTAGAAACTGGGATTACATTAAAAAAATTATTTAATGGGAGGTATTGTTATTTTTTTCAAAGGGGGAATAAAATATATTTTCTATAGTGATACTAAGTGTATCCAAAAAAAAAAAAAAAATCTTCTACAGAGGTTACTCAATTATAAATGTAATGTAACATGAAAATAGTTTAGCACAAAACAATCTCTACCTTACCTGATAGACGTTTTCCAAAATGATCTCACTGTAACCCACACATATTATTCCTCCACGTAATTTTATTCCCCAAAACACATTATTTAACAATCTTTTAGCCTAGGATACAAACACTCATGTTGAAAGAATAGTTTTATATATATTATCGATCACATTCAATAATGATGTGGGTTTAATACCTCTAATATCACTTACACCTAGTTAGGTATTGTTAATAAAAAAAATCAATAATGATGCAAAATCTCACTATAATAGCATCATTGCAAAAGTTATTTCTCTATCAAACTCATTATACCACATATACACTAAAAAAAAATTATTAAATCAAAACTAATTTTAAAAACAAAAAATAGTGACTAAATTAGAGAACATTTTAGAGACTAAAATAATTTTTGGTTTCTAAATTAGTTCCTATTATTATTAAATAATTTCTAAATTGATATCTAATTAGTTACCAAAGTTTTAACTACCAATTATTTAGATTCTAAATTTGGTAGCTAATTAGATACCAATTTAGAAACTATTTAAAATAATAGAAACTAATTTAGAAACAAAAAATTATTTTAGTCTATAAAATGGTCTCTAATTTAGTCACTATAGCAACTAATTATTTTTTATCTCTAAAATTGATTTTTATTTAATAATTTTCTTGTAGTGATAAGAAAAAAATATCTCCTTCTCCTAGACCAAGTGTTGCATGTAGAGTGCTCTCATAGAATTTGGTAGAATAGTATATAAGTCCATATAGTAATAAATGATGTATATCATGTCAAGAATGATCATGCAAAAAAAAATGTTCCAATGTGTCATCCTTTGAACTATAAAGTAATATATTGATGTTTTATTTGGAAATTTTGGTGGTGGAAAGATTTAATAAAAATAGTTGAATAAGACTATTGGTTTGATAGGAATATAGGGTGGAAGGTGGGACAAGAAACAAAGTTCGTTTTGGGGAGGATAATTGGTTGGGAGGTTCTTTACTTATGTATATATTCATTAGTTTGTATTCTATATCTAATTTTCAATACAAAATAGTTTGAGACATAATTGTTAGGAGGGAAAGGGGTTGAGACTGGTTGCTAATTTGAAGAAAGAGCAATTTTTTTTGGGAGACCTCACAAGAACTGCAATTATTAGATATGATTAATGCGGTAAATTTGAATTTAGATAGTCAGGATAGACGATTATGGTTGGAAGAAAATCAAGGGATTTACCTAGTGAAATATGCATATACATATCTTAATAGCAGTAATACAATGATTAGGTCCACTGATTTTGGTATATTCTAGTCGGTTAATGTTTTACCTAATGTCCAAACATTGGCGTGGGGGGTTATGAAAGGGAAGGTTCCGACAAGAACAAACTTAGTTAGAAGAGGGGTGCTGCTAAGTACTAAAATTTCTCCATATGCCTAAAACACCTGAAAACTGTCCACCATATGTTTTTGTCCTATGATATATTGTGTAAAGTCTGGGCAGTTTGTGGTATGTGGATAGGCATCCAAACTATCCAACACTACAATTTAATGCAACATTTTCTACAGTTCCACCTCTTCTATTTAAATCAAAAACAAAATCTAGTACGAAAAAAAAATCTTTGGATTGTAATAATTTGGAGCATTTAGGAGCATAAAAACAATGTACTTTTTTTAAGAAGGGAGGGTAGATACAAAGGAGATTTTTTATATGGCTCAACTGAAATCTTGGACTTGGATAAAAAAACAAACTTCCTAGATTTGTTACTCTTGTACTGACTGGAATCTTTGTCCTTCTTAATTCCTAAAAGGTATCTAACAAGCACTTAGGAAAGAATTGTTAATATGGGTAGTGTTGTCTTCTATGGTCTTTGGAGTAGCCACAAAAACTCAATTTTGAGGCAATAATGGTGTCTATTAGACACAATGTCATATTTTGTTGTTGTTATGATTTTATAGGCTTTAAGGTTCAACCTGTGTAGTATGTTTTGTTACTGAAATTGCATTTGGGTTTTTAATTGAAATCAATTTTGAAATTGTTGCATAAGTGTCTACCTTTATCAAATAACTAAATTGTTTTGGGTACTTTTATGTCAGCTTTTTGTATGTTATGCTTTTGTCCTGTGTTAACTGGCTGGAAAATGTATTTGCAAGGTTATGCTTTGCAGGAAAGAAAGTGAAAAGGGAGAAATGCTTATTCTGTCAGAGGCTGTAAATATGTGGAAATGTAGCAAAATTCTGGACTTTGAAGGCTTGCAACTGATCAAGATACTAATGTTTAATACAGTGCCCTAGGTATATAGACCAGTAGGGGGATAAGTGACTGATATGACCCCCACAAATTTTAAAAGAAGTTTTCATGGTTGTCTTGTTTATTCTTGCTATATAAGTGACTTAATTTCTTCTTTAATCTGGTATCATGTCTAAGGGAAGGTGTGATTTTGCTATTTTGAAGGAAAAAACAACTGATGCACAAGGCATATCTCTAAGCATAGACGTAGAGGATGAGTTTTTATGATGTTAAATTACAAATTATGTTTTAGATAAACTAACTCTGATGGAGCATACATTAGAGGTTGGAACAATGCATGACTTTACTTTGTGAAAGTTTTGTTTTTATGTTAGACATCTCTAAGACAACACATCTGTTGACTCATTTTGTTCATAACAGGTGGGGTTGTGAACAATTCTTGATGGGGTTAGCTCCTTTTGTTAGACCCTAGGGTGTGTAGTGTAATATTTTTGCATAGGTATTTTTGTTTAGTTTTTTTAGTGTTTTTTGTAAATGGTGGCTCACTAGCCCCTTTCTTTTTGGTACGAGGGTTTGAAATATTCCTAAAATACTCTTTTTTATTATATTCATTCTTTGCCAATCAAACAAAATAAAATATCGATGTCTTATTCATCTAACACAAGTTATTTTTTCTTAAATTTTCAGGTATTGATATTATATCCATTGTTGCCCTCCTCATACAAGAACACCTTTGTTTGTTTATTTTTGTCAATTTCAATATTTAAGTTTGGTAAAAAAAAATAGTGATTTTTCACTTCTCCTTGTATCCTTCATGATTGGATTTTAGATAACGACGCATTTACTTTATTAAAAAAAATGGAGAGATTTTGGTTTGTTCTTAACATTGTTCTCATTACCATTTGTGTGATTTCACTTTTTTTTATAAATGAATGAAAGCTAGTGGCCAGTTTCCTTTATTTCAAAAATCTGTAATCAATAATGAAAATACTAGTAGCTTTTAATTGTTGTTTTTATTGAAACTTTTGGAAATGAAATATAAAGTAAAAATCACGTGGCAATTTTACAATTAAAATTTAAAAAATCTCAAACTAAACAATCCCTAATTATTTTTAATTACATTATTTAGATAAACATGGTATTCAAAGAAGTTGGTATGAAACATAAGGTATACATATATTGTATGAGTTATTTGAGAGATTGATGTTTGGTGATTCATGTTTAATGTTTTGTCTAGGTTTGGAAGTTGTGGTGTGTTTTGTGCAGGTTTTATTGGCTTCTGTTTCTTCCTGACAGGGTCAGATTGATGATTTTGATCTTGGGTTACAGTAAAGGAAAGATTGATTGAGTTATCTTACTCGGATTGGTATTGAAATCATTATGTTGTATGAGTTTTGAGAGATTGATGTTTGGTGATTCGCGTTTAACAACATTTGTCCAAATTTGGAAGTCGTGATGTGCTTTGTGCCGGTTCTTTGGTTTCTGTATCCTCCTCGTAGGGTTGATTTGTTGGTTTTGACACTTGGATGTTTGGCGTACTTCTGTTTGTTGGCAAAGATCTGGTTTAGTTGTTGGATTGTTGTGTCCTGTTTTGAGAATGTGATTCCTTTGGAGGGTTGATGTAATTGTGTTTGTTGAGCCCTTGTATCTTGATCTGGCATGTTAATATGGTTGATGTGTTGGATCCCTAACTGGTTTGGTGTTAGGAAACTTGATTTGAGATTTTTGTATAAGGGTTGGGGTACCCTGAAGTACCTTATTTTATTTATTTATTCTTTGCTGATAAAAAAAACACGATCAACAAACTCATAATCCAATTTAATAAAAGAATCTCACCTTATATTGTGTCAAATTTTTATATAATTCTCTAGGTACCATCTAATATAATTTAATCTTGATTAGATTGAATTAAATGGGATAAATAGGATCATAAGTTTTTATATTTATTTGGTTAAATTTTATAATTTCATAACATTTTTTATTATTTTTTTAGAATACTTTTTTAAATAAACTATATTATGTAATGTTTAAATAATATTATATTATAAAAATACTCATTTAGTTAATAGAATAATAATCATATTATTATTACTTTTGTTAATAGTTAATATTATTTAATAATTTTGATTAGGATTGGTTAGTCTTGAGTAGAATATGTAAACCTCATGTCCAATATTCAAATCTTAAAAGATTAAATTAAATTGGATTGAGTTAGATTAATGTTATTTTTAGTAAAACTGAATTTGGAGAGTTTCGATATGGAGAAGAGATGAGTTATACCTGGATCCAATTTTTTGTATTAACTGATTACAACAAAAAATGAGAGATTTACTCCAAAAAAATTATATAACGCTTAAGTTAGTATAAATATATGATATTTGTAAATATAAAAAAGTATGAATAGTTGAGTCGAATTAACTACTTTAAAGTTATTACTTATTTAGAAGTATTATTTATTTTAAATTATTAAAAATACATTAAACAATAATTATAATATATAAATAAATTTTATAATAATAACTTATAAAATAACTAGTGAGTTATAATCAATTTATGTGTTTTAAATGTTATATTAACATAGTTGTGTTATTTTGTGATGTGTAGAAATGTAATAAAGAATTTATAAACTTGTAAATATTGTAAAAAATTGGAAAAGTTATAGGTTTTTTTATGACATTTTATTATACATTTATTTATTAAATAACCAATGTAAAAATTTCCTGTAAAATATATTTTGTATAAGTGACTTTATCCACACGTATTTTTAGAAGAAAAAAATAAAATGATACAATAATTTTTTTTTTTAAGTTAAAATTAATTTATTCAGAAACTAAAAAAGTAATAATTAGAAAAAATGTATAAACTTCTACAAGTTTATGAATAAGCTAATTACTTATAAATAAACTCATTCCAAATTTTCTTCTAAAATTGCTTATGAAAAAGTTTGTGTAAATGAACTTTTATACCTAATCTATTTTTAACTTGTTAAAATTGGTTTCAATTTTTTTTTTATCTTCTAAAGGTACTTATAAAAAAACTCTCTAAACAGATTTATATTTACATCTCTTGAAATTTAATAAATGACCTATCATTTTTATATATTTTTTAATAATTTTGATATCTTTGGATTGATGAAAAAACATGTATATCAACAAGTAGGACACACATGAGAAAGATATATTATTTTTTTTACACCATCTTGACATTTTTGGAGGCATATAGTTCCATATAAAAACCAAAGTTGTCTACATCTAAAAAAAGGAATATTACAGTCTTCTTCTCAAAGGTGCTTGCATTATTTTGGAGGATCATGCTTGATAGGTTGGCTATTCAAATTAATGTGTGCAAATGAACATATTGTTTCAAGGGAGAATATTTTATGTGTTTTACTTTTTCATTACCAAGATAGTATTGTCTTATGAACAATGTAATTCAAAACACAATTATATATGAGTTGATTATTATGAAATTTAAAATGATATTTTTTTTTATATTAAGTTAAACTTTATTTTATTTCACACATAAGTCATGTGAATTATGAAGTATTAGGAAAAGTTTAGAAGAAAGCCTCAATTTTTCTATCTCATAGCAAGATTGCTTAATACCTCTAGTTTATCTTAATAAAACAATACAATCATTTATACGATTCACCTACAACTTTTGAATTATGTTCAATTCTCTTTAACGTAAAAATATAAAAAGTTTTACAATAAAAAAATAAATTGTATTAGAAACGAGTACATAGACGACTCTTAATTAGAATAAAAGTACATAATATTTTTGGTTATTCTTTATTAATTCCCTCTAAGATTTAGAATTCAATGTCAATCCTGGGTACAAAATAAGAAATGTTTGTTAGAAGAAAGAAAATTATTAAAATATTAGTTACTAATATTTTAGATTATAAATTAGTCTCTAAAAGACTAATAGAAATTAATTTAAAATATAAAGTATTAAGTAGTTAAAACTTTAGTAACTAATTATTAGTTACTAATTTAGAAACTATTTTCTTAAATTTTTATTAATAATAAAAATTATTTTAAATATCAATAATTTTTTAGTTTATAAAATAGTTCTAATTTAATCAAATAATAACTAATTATTTTGATTTTCAAAATTAATTTTATTTAATAATTTATTTTAATATTTTAAAGGGAGATGTAGACTAAATACAAATTACTAACTTTACAAGGTAAATAATACAAAAAGTTTTATATACTGTCGTAACAAATTACAGAAAACTATTAGATTGAAGAGCTCATAAATCAAGAAGCATGCATTGTATTTTTGATATCTTGATTATCTAGTATTTGTCTTTACATGTCTTCATAAATTGACAATTATTGTGTATTTTTCATAGGAGATAATCTTTATGTAATATAATCTTTATATCTTCAAATAAATATATCCTTAATTTATATTGTTTGTGTGATCAATGTTAGGTTTATATATGTATACTCCATTTGAATTTGTTGTTCCACGCGTAAATTGATTCCTTATATGATTTTTCCAGCGTTATTGGAACTATTTCTCTCCTTACATAGAAGATAATAAAGGATTGTGATAGGTAACAAACTCTCATAAATAGAACACATGTTAGAATATTCATAATTACATAAATACTTAATTTTTTTACTTCATTACAAGAAAATTATTGAATAAAAATCAATTTTAGAAAAAAAAATAATTAATTGTTATAGTAACTAAATTAGAGAACATTTGAGAGACTAAAAAAAATTGCTTTCTAAATTAGTTTCTATTAAAATATTGATAGTTAATTAGATACAAATTTAAAAACTATTTAAGAATAATAGAAACTAATTTATAAACAAAAATTATTTTAATCTCTAAAATAATTTATAATTGAGTCATTATAGTAACTAATTGTTTTTTTTTTCTAAAATTAGTTTATATTCAATTATTTAATTATTTTTTTTGTAGTGATTATTATTTTTAATCACCAATATTTTCATTTAAAGAAAATCCATTATTTTTAAACATGTATTAGACACTCACATCTTAATAATTTATATAAATTATCATAGTAATATTATGTTTGAAGATGTTCCTTTTAACTTCAATGTGGTTCTCTGTACTTACTTACTATTGCTTCAGGAACATGGATTAAGATTAAGATTAGTGTTCAATTTGTCTTTATTGTTATAATGAAACTGTACTTTATTTTTGTTTATCTCTCTGATTTGACCTGAGAGGACCTTTAGTTTATGGGTTAGAACCAATGTAATTTGTTTTTAACAATACTCTACTTATATAAAAAAAAATGGATATATAATAAGTTTAATACAATTTTGGTCCTTATAGTTATTTGAATATATGTTTTTTATAACTAAAAATATTTAGTGTTTAGTAGTAGAAATAATTGAGTATTTTCTTTGATAAACAATATTAATTATTTATCCACATAAAATATTAATAACGATATTTAACTACAATATTTAACACCTATTACCACGAATATGTGAATCTTTTTTATTAACAACTAGCTTAAACACGTTTTGGATTCTTACAGATTATCAATTTTTATTTGAGTGACAACCTTTTATCTATCTTGAGTAATTATTAAAGTAAATATTTTAGTTTAAATCCCTATTGTGACCTCTGTCACTCATGTATCATGTGTTTCTCATGTTGAAATATGTATCATAAAATTTAGAATGTTGAGAAATTATACACACTAACTCCCTTTTGCAAGACATATGATGAAAAATATATAAGTTATTATAATAAAAATAAGTAACATATAAGTTACCACGATAAAAACAAGTTGAAGGACCTGAAGAGAAATATTAAAAAAATTGGGATTAATTAAGAAAATCAATATAATAATAAAAAATAAATACTTTTTTTTTTATAAAACTTAAACTAAAAAATTATAATTTATTAAGTTCTTAAGTTGAAAATGAGTGATATATTAAGATAATTAACATGACTGTGTCCACAGATATTTTAGGTGGAATTTCGTGGCCAGGGTTTGTTTCTGCTTTAGAGAATGGGCTTGTCATGCACTTTTAGAGTGATAGACATTTGATGGCATGAATCTGTGGTTCTCTTGGAAGGGCCAAAACTCAGAAAAAGATAAAAAAAAATGCATATGAGAAGGTTGAATAACAGTGATTTGTGCATGTAAAGTAAGGAGCAAAGAGGGTCCCAAAGGAAGATGATAGGTGTATGATTGGGTAAATGACTGAAGAACTTGGTCCCATCCCATTCATCTTCACAAGACAAAGTCATAAAATGTGAGCAAGAAAGATGAAAAAACTTGCATGAGTGAGACCCATCTCTTATATCTTCACTAGACAATTTGGGTGTGGCTTTTGGCATGAGAGTATTTGTCAGCAAGTTAAACGTGAAACGGCCTAATTTGAAGTGAGTGAAGTGTAGTCTTTTGTTTAGCTCCTACACAAGTTGATAAAGGGAAATTCCATGCAATTCATGTTTTCCATGCAACATCCTCCTAAGTTTACTTACTCTCCACAGATATCACTCACTTCTTCACTTTTCCATCAATAATTATTACTAACCTTTCATTTTTTAATATGGATTATCTACATCAAAAGACTTAAATATGTAATTCAACACAACTATCACTTCAATATCCTTTAATTGTGAGTGTAATTGTTAGTGTATGAGTGGTTTTTTTTGGTTTAAATATGATTTGTAAGCTAAAATTAGTTTCTTGTTCCTAATTCAAATTTTAGACCTTCTGAGTATTTGTAAGAAGAAAACTATTAACATGGATTATTACTAACTGTCTTTTTACGTAACAAATAAATTTTTAGCGTTAACTGTATTATAATATTATAACATTCACGATAAGTTATTGCGAGATATTTTAACATCCTAATTTACATTGAAAATCTGTAAAAAAAAACTAACAATATTTTTCTTAGTACAAGTAAAATCCACATTAGGAATGAAAATCAATTTCGAGTGAAAGTACATTAACGAAAAATATATTTAACCTATTTTTTTATAGTAAATGAAATAATAAGATATTTTTCTGTTATTATTTTATTAATTTAAAATAAAACATATTAAAACTAATATACTCCCATTTATTTAAGGTTAAATTATATGTATACATCAAATATGAATATATAACATAAAAGTTATGTGTGAAAAATAAGTTTTAGGAAAAAAATAAAAAGTTAACATAGAATACCGGACAAACTACCCTATAGAAATTAGTTAACGAAAAAAAAGCAATAAATAGGTTTGAATATAATTTTTTGCCAAAACTGAAATAATGGAAAGGTCTATTTGTCTTGAGATTCATGTGAAACACGTGAAAGGTTGAAGGTTTCATTTTTTTCGCCAAGCAAATAAACAAGTGACTTTAATTGTAACCAAGTGAATAACCTCTTTGCATATATATGTTTGACTCATTAGATTGAAAGACGTGAATCTAACGAGTTATATGTTTGTGATGTATATGTTAAATATGGTAGTGTACGGGTCATCACTATATATACTAGGACTTCAAAATACTTTATTATAGAAACTCCCTTTTTTAAAGATAAACTATTTTTCGTTCACTTTTCGAAAACTCAACTTGGTTTCAGTGTAATCTATTATGGGAATTAAAAAAATACACATGGTGATTTAGTAAATACATTTTAAATAATATTTTAACAAGTTTTTATAATTTTTTTTGTTACTAAAATTAGATGTTAAGGTGTATTTGAAATATTTGTAAAAGTTGTATTATTATCTTAATATTTTATTATATAATCTGATTATATATTAAATAATTTTTTTGGGATAAATTTCATGAAAAGCTAAATTCATTATAGAAAACGATTTTTCAGAACATTTATGTGAGAAAGAATAAAGAAAAATCGTATGTAAAAAAAAAAGAATATAAGCACTTATTTGCAGAGACATTCCCGCCAATAATGTTACATACGAAAAAGGCGTCAATAATGTTAAGAGTAATTATATATAAATTATTGAAATTATAAATGTAGCTCCAGCATAATTCAAAAATTAAAATTAAATACCTAATAATTAGAGTAATTTGTATATATTAATCTTGTTTTTGTTAGTTGTGTTGGTGTGACTGTTATTGATGTTATTAAGGTACATTTTGTTGTTTGTTGCAATGTGGTTCATACATTAGGTGGAAGGAAATAAGAAGGAAATGAATGACAATAGTAAAAGTGATTATAGTTTGTGACTTAGTTTCTCATTATTTTTTTTAAGAATTATATAGACTTGTTCTTTTAGTTGAAGAGTTTTTTGTGAGAAAGATTTCAACTTCCATAATATGAGTCTTAGAGATTAAAATTATAAAATTTTAGAAAAAAAATATTGGAAACAAAAACTGAATTTGAAATTTACAAGAAAAATAACTTGTAATTGATACAAAGTATAAAAAGGAAGATCATCATCTTACACTATATATTGAAGTCCTTTTTAACTTGGTTGAACTATTTTCCTTAGTTTTACATTTTTTCCTTTATAATTTTTTTTGTTTTGTCTCCGTGGAGAAGAATAAACCTTTAATGATTGATTATATTATAAGGTCCGGTGCAATTTAGTTTTGTTCTTCAATTTCAATAACAGACTAATAAAGTTTGGTGTTTTCGAATTCTAATTTTGATTATTGGAATTATTTTTTTAATGCTTATTGAAATTTCAATTTTTTTTATTTAATTGGCTTTATTTTGAACAATCTATTGTTTCCTTAATTTAAGAGGTAAAATACTAAAATCTCACTAAGTAAACGCTTGAAGATGATTGTAGTACTAAATGAATCAGTGGACACTTTTTTAGTTAATTAGATTATGTTGAATTTGATTGGTGCTTGTTTTATTAATTAGATTTTGTTGAATTTGAGTGACGCTTCTTTGGCTAAATTCGATTCTATTTAGAAATTTGATAGATGATAATCATACGATCATCGATGAAGAATTCATCGATGAAGAATTCATCGATGAATGAACTTAAGAGTCAATTTTCTTTCTAATTAATTTTATTATTCATTTCAATTGCAACAATAACAACAATCCCTTCTAATTTAATGTTTTTTAATTAATAATTTTTGAAATGATATATAAATACTGTTTAATTGAGATTGTAATTGAATTTGTAAGAAAACGAATTGTTGAGTTGAATAAAAGGGTAAACTCTACATTTTTTTATCGACAATAAAAAATAAATAAATAAGAACCATTTTAAATATAATTTAACCCTTATACATGAAACTCAACCTTTAACCTTCCTCTCTTATATAAATTTGGGAAAAAAAGGGAATAGAGTTTGAAAAGGCTTTGTGAATGAGTAGCCAATTTATGGATTGGGAAAATGATGAGTTTGGTGTCTTTGCAACCATTACTCACGTGAGCCAACAGCACATTATACCTCAATTATGTACGACATATTGTAGCATTACCCATCCATGGGTGAGTTCAAATCACCTATGCCTAAAAAGGTGTGAGAAAAAAATGCATATATAATACCCCATTTTTGTTGTTGTATTTGGTTCATGACAATTTGTGTTATATGAATTTTGTATCACAAGTTGCTTGAATTGGTCCAAATGTGATGAGTATGGATAATTAAGTTATATTAAAGAAGCTCAAATCATGATTGTAAATGTAGTACAATCTTTAAATTTCTTTTGTTAAAAGGAGGTAGAGATATATATTGTCTAAGTAGTTTTTTATATTTTATTTTGGTTGTTCACACCTTGTGTTAATACCAAACTTAGTAAAATTCCAGTTCTTCCTTTAAAAAAAAATACGTGAGTGAGTTAAATTTTTTTATTTCATTTTGAATTTTACACACAAAAAAAATCAATTTTTATAATAAAGTAATAAAAAAATTAAGTATTACAAAAGAACGTGTTTTGGTAACCAAATATGTAGATATTTCCAAAAGTTTGTGGTATTAGTTGTAGGCATGCATTACATCGTTATTCTGTTTCTTTAACATAGCTGTTACATCATTATTTTGTTTCTTCAAGGTTTTTTTTTTTAATTAATCTACAGCATAACTAGACATTATATTATATCATTTCTCTTAGTGAAAGTAATGTGTACACTTTTTTTAATAAAAAAATTGAGCTTTAATTTCTGACATTAATTTAAATTCATTATATAAAAATCATTTAATGCATATTGTGCCAATAATGAGTTTTTGAACAACCAGAAAGAGTTTAACAAACTTTTAAGTTCACTGTTTTCATAGGCATTCATATCTTATTCATATTTATAGATTCTTTTTATGAAAAATGTGCAAAATGTGGAATCTACAGTATGAGCCTTCTTTAATAACTTTTCTTGAAAATAATCTACTTGTATAACTTAATTCAATCTAAATCATTTAATTAATTTAAAAAACTTACATTAAAAATATATTAATCTAAATCTTTAACTTAATTCAATCTAAATCATTCTACGATTCATATGATTTAATGAATAGTATATTAGGGAATTTTATTCTAAAATATATTTAAGTAAATTAGAATATATTTTGGAATGACCGTTTTAAATGATTATTTTATAATATAAAACATATAAGCTATTAGGATCATACCCAAAACTAAATAATACACATTCAATTATCAAAACGTAAAAAAATACACTTTGATTTGAAATAATCATTTTCTAATATAAAAATATATGTTTCATAATACCATTCTGAATTATGTCCTAAAATTAGATAAAAATTTGAGAATTAAAAAATAACCTTATAATATAGTACAAATTCCACATTAATTAAAGATAAAATCAAAATTCATAATATGAAACATCCTTTTACAAATCAATTTTGTGAAGATAAATTAATTTAAAATCACTTCATAATATAATATAAAAATCTATCCTAATGATATTTATTGAAGATGTTATGTCACATTCTATCATATTATTATCAAAATAATTATAAATATCTAGTTCTACATACAAAATATTAAAAAAATATGTTTGTCATATCAACTATAAATAAATTAATAATATATAAATGGGAGAATCCTTATTCTTAAAGACTAATTTTATAAATATGAGTTACAATGAAATTTATTTTCTAATATGTATATTTTTCAAACATTTCACAAATCACATTTCAGAATTTATAGTTAAGAAACATTAACAAGTTGGAAAAGAATAGTTTGAGAAGAGAATAGTATTTTTTTTTATATAGAAACACAATTTTAAGAAGTCAAGGGATCGTACATGATTTTTCCATGGACTTAAAATCGTAAAATGGGCTATCACATTAATTTTAGGCCCAGATCATTAAATACAAGAATAAGACTTTTTCTTCGTACACCAATGTCTTCCTCCTTCACCAATATGTTTTATTTTTTTATTTTTTCTTTCTTTTTAAAGGGAAAGCACACTTTCATTATATCATAATTTCGAAATGTGTATCTTAGAAGGTATTTTTCTCATTTTTAAGGTTTTTTTGTTAACTATTTTATTGGGTATTAATGAATTTGTTGATGACTAATATTTATTGGACAAATTAGGATCATCACCTTTAGTAAGCCTTTCTTATTCAACTATAACTCAAAATCGAAATCTTGTTTAAGAGAATAAAATTCAATATTACTTAGAATAAGGACTTGTTGTTTTAGAAGAAGTTTGACATTATTTCAAAATGGATAATCTATAAATGTCTTTTATATTGTTGCACATGACGTATTTCAAAATTCCTCTTACCTCCTTATTTGTTGTTTGAAATCTATAATCTAAAAAAGTTTAAAAATATTTTTTGGAATGTATGAGTAACCTGAAAATAGTATCTTTTTATACAAAATATATTATTGGGTGATGGAGAACGAAAAGTGTGGTGAAAGAAATAAATTAATTATTATAAAATGTATTATATGTTTAAATTCTCAACGAAGCCGTCTTAGCTCAGTGGTAGAGCGCGTGGCTTTTAACCACGTGGTCGTGGGTTCGATCCCCACAGACGGCGAATTTTTTTATTTTTCTTTTTTCAATCTAATTTTCATTCTAATCAATGAAATATTATTAACTAACATAAATTTAACAATTAAATTTGTACTTGACTTTGATCAATCAAAGATTATTAGGTATAAGTGCACATTAATTATTAGGTATAAGAGCACAATAAAATAAATAAAAATCAATCGCGGCCACTTTTAGTTTTATTTCAAGCTCAAAAGTTAATTTACAAATGAATTTAAGCTCCACTTTATCAACAAATTTCAATAATATTAGGTTTTTTTTAATTAGTTTTTTGTTTTCAAAAACTATAAATCATTAAACCCTACTATACAAAGTATTTATTTCCAATTTAAGCGTACGTTGAAGTTTTATGAGTAGGGTTTATTGAAGAAAAACATTTCTCCACAAATGAATTTTTTGGAAAACACTTCAACCTCATTATTTGACTTCAATTCAAACACATGTGAGGTTGGTTCTTTAAGTTTCTGTGTTTCCTTTTTGATGTTAAACTCATGCTTTTGAGATAAAAAAATTAGGGTAGCAGAAGTTTGAATTTGAACTTTGGTCAAAATTTGAACCCTTTGTTAGAAAATAAAATCAAATGTCAAAGAGTTGAACGATAGGCCAAAAATAGTAGTATATGGTCCATAAAACGAATACGGCACCAATTATGTAGAAATAATTCTAAAGCCTCAAATTTAATTCGTCGATGTTAGAAATACACAATTCTTTTCTTGCCAACTATATTTTTTTTGCATATGATTATATTAGAAGTTTATAGATTTTTGAATTATTAGCGAGTGTGAATTTTTATGTATATGCTAAATATATATTAATATTAATAAGAGACATTTTTTTAATATGGTAACGATATCTTATTACGAAATAGACTTTAAGCCTTAACTCAAGGCCATAAAATCGACTCATGTGATAAGGTTTGCACCCATTTATATACAATTAATTGTCCTCATCTCCAGTCGATGTAGGATCTCCAACATATCTTGCATTGACCTAGTTTATTAAATTCCATTCAGCCAATATTTTCTCTTAATACTCATTCCACATCTTTTTCTTAGTTCAAAGTCCTACATCGTATTCAAATATTATATAGGTTTAATTATACTTTTAATCCCTATATTTTTATTTAAAAACATCATTAAATATTTTTTTTAAAATAAAAACTAACTTTACAGAAAAAAATAATCAATTACTATATTGACTAGATAAAATATTATTTTAGAGACTAAAAAATTATTATTATCTAAAATAATTTCTAAATTTATAAACTAGTTATGAAAATGGATATTATTATATCGGAAAGAGTGTTTTCAGTTAAATTTTTTTATTTCATAATTATCCTTATACTACATATTCTTTTATAAGATCCCAATAAAGGTAAGACAAGAAATAAGGAAAATATAGAGAATTTTTGTTTGGATTTAGGGAGTAGATAGGTGAAAGATAACTTGAGTTAAATGGGAGAAAGTATGTAAACCAAAAGAAGAGAGAAATTTAAGGTTTAGAGATATTAAACTATTCAATGTAGTATTGTTGGGTGAGTGGAAATGGATGTTAGGATCTATAAATCATAAAAGACTATGGAAAGATATTTTAAAATCCAAATATGACTAGTGGAGAAATTTGAACGTAAGTGGTATTAGTAAACATGAGTCATTGTGGTGGAAATATCTTAAAGAAATTTGTGGACTTGACATAAATGATGTGGTTTGATGACAATGTCATATGGAGGGTTGAATAACCTGAGTCAATAAAATTTTGGGATGATAGATGGTGTAGGGATTTGTCATTTAGGCAAAAACACCTTAGAATATTTGAGAATGCTAAATTAAAACGTGTAATCACTAAGGAGAAGATGAGTAGCTAAAGAGTGGATATGTGGTTTAGAATAAAGAAGAGTTTAGTTTGAATGAGGAAATATAAATTCAATTAATTTTTTGCAAGATATAAATAAAGTAGTTATTCATAAGTAAGGACTAGATGAATGGGTATGTAATGAAGATGAAGATGGCACATATTTCAATGCAGTTTCAATCACTTCCATTTTTCAAATTATCTATGGATTGAATTATCCTTTTATACTTTATATTTATTTAATTCTTTTTTACTCTTAAAAAATGACTATATTATCGATTCTTGAGTGGACAACGAATACACGTCACCCTGTTCAATAGTTTTGACTCCCTTCTCAGGAAGCAATACATGCATAAACGTTGATTCACGTTTATGGTTTGGAGATTAAATAATAAAAAAGGAAAAGAATTTGAAGAATTGGAGAGAAAACATGCTAGATTCATGAATATTCAGTTTTCATGCGTTTATATACAACTGATTCTTAACTTTTAACATTTTTTTATGTATTCAGATTTATGATTTAGGGTTTGAGATAAATTTTTATGATTTAGGGTTTGAGATAAATTTTTCCGTTATATATTCTTAACATAAATTAATGTTGATTTATGACTTTTTTTTACTTATTTTAGTATTTTAAAAATACTTATGAAAATAGACCTTTATACATTGCAGTGTTAGTGCTCCTTTTTTAAAAAAGTTCGAGTCTGACAACAAGAATTTAATTATATACATTGTTTCTGGACGCAATGTGACACAAGTTTAGTTAGTTGTACTTGGTATGCCTCTGTTTTTCACACAATGCAGTGTTTGCTGCTATAGTTTCTGATTTCTGTTAGCAGTTTATGATGTTTCGTTTTGCACATGTTTATGATGTTTTTGTAACAACATTCATTTGGGTTTAGCTGCAACAGTCTAAGGAGGTTCTTTGCTCCTCTGTTTTTTCTACGTAAGGATTTAAGATATAATATAATTCAAATATCCCTTAAATATTTTAATTTTATTTATTTATTTTTTAGTGAAAAACAAAAGTCCACGCTTATCATTCTGGTGCCTGAGACCAGAAACGATTCTGCATGCAAATAACATGACAACCAATGTTTGAAACCCTAGAGGTGCACAATAGAGCCGTAATGTCGCCGTAACAAATTTGAGCCCCCCAATCATCTATTATTTTAGTTTCATGAATTTATTCTCTACACATTATAATTTCAACTCAAAATTATATATATATAATTTGAAATCGATTAAGGTATATATTATAGGATGTTTTTTAAATATGTTATTTATGATCGATGCATTTACTACAAGAAAATCATGACATAAAAATCATTTTTTAAGACAAAATAATTAGTTGCAATAGTAACTAAATTAGAAACCATTTTAGAAATTAAATAAAAAAAATTGTTTTTAAATTAGTTTCTATTATTGTTAAATAGTTTCTAAATTGGTATTCAATTAGCGACCAATCTTTTAACTACCAATTATTTAGAAACTAATTTATTATTGTAGTGATTTAAAAGGTTTCATTTAATTAATTTATTATTGTTAATTAAAGAATATTTAAAATTGAGATTAAGAAAAACATTGTTTGGTTCATAGATTTTAGTAATTCAATAAGGTCTTTATATTTTTATAAAGATAATTTTCGTTTTCAAACTATAAGAAAATGTAATCGGTCCTTTTTTTAACAATTGATCGTTTTTAAAATTTGAGATACAATCCAAGTACTCTAAGACTCGAGGATAAAATTTACGAATAAGAAAATATAAAACTTGAACACATGATGCTAAAATTATATGAATTGAAAACATATTTTTGGTAAAGATGGACCTGATGGTATGACGCATTATTCTTCATGAATTAAATCCTATATATAATTTTTAATAACGTTCAGGTTAACTTTTTGACAAAAAAATATTAGAAGAAACTTCAATTAAAATAATTTTAAGATGAAATATATTTTTAATCTCTCTAAACAAACCCATTTTTGTTCTTTGGTAATTATGAAGTGAACTTGATCTATTGTTAAAATTTTAGACACTAAAGTAATTAGTTATCATATTAATTAAATTATATAGTATTTTAGTTATTAATATTTTTTTCTAGTCAATTCGAGGTCGGTCGGCATCTGGATGAGCTTCTAGTAGTGATTTCTCTTCAAGTGATTCAACCTTCGGGAAACGAGAAGTGGTGGTTTCTCTTCAAGTGATTCAACCTTCGGATAAATATAAATATAATGAGTATAATATGAAATAGGAGTTGAGAGTACTCCCTCTGTTGTTTATTAGATGATGATTAAATCATATATTAGATGATCCTTTCTGTAGAGTATAATCAGGCATATATAGACCGAATTGTAACTTCTCCACCTTTAGTCATGATTATGTCTTAATTGAGTCATTAAGGATGATTAAGTCTATTTGATTGAGATCCCTTGACTTGTGCTCCCTCATAATGTTAGATACACAGGTCGGAAAACGACCCATAAATGACCAAACATCGGGTCAGGCCCATGACCTAACAATTTTAAATTTTAAATTGATCTCATTTAGTATTTTACAGACTAATTTAGAATCTAAAATCTTAGTAACAAATAGTTAGATACCAATTTATCAATTAGTTTATAAATTTTGATTGATAATAGAAACTATTTTAAATACTAATAATTTTTTTAGTTTATAAAATGATTTCTAATTTAGTTTAATAACAACTAATTATTTTAATCTTGTAATTTGATTATTATTTTTAGTGATATATAGTAAATTTAGAACTTTAATCTCTATTGTGGGGGTTGTTTATGGGATTAATATAACCTCTTGCTACAACTAGGTATGTGCATGCATAACACGTTATTTTTCAGAAAGTTGATCCAATAACCTTTGAGCATCAATTATATCCCGAAACAAGCAGATACCTAACACTCAGAGCATTCAAGTGATATATTGAGTGTGGAATGCATATGCTTTGTATCACACTGATAACACATAGTGGATTGAGACAGAATCAGGGACGGTGTGGGCTTCAGTCACAACCACGTGGTTTTAGGAACACAAAGGTGGTCGGTGTTCTTCTAACTAAAACATTATTATTCACTTCTAAGCTTCATCCCAGTGTTCATATTTGTGTTCAATTATTGCCATTAAAATCTCATCTTTTCAACCTATGCAGTCTACTTGCTAGACACAAATTAATTATCATAGACAAAAAAGAGAGGTTGTAATTATTTGGACGGAAAAATAGTTTATATGTACGAAATGATTAATTATTTAAATGGATATAACTATGTATACGTTCAAGCATTCATTTTCCTGGTTTTCTTGCACCAGATTTTAGAAAAGTACATGGTGGATTACATTATAATAGTGACGTGACAGGTTGAAAAAACCTATTCTGACAGATTTTTTTCCCAGTCATCACGATGTAGAACTAATGCACGCTTGTATAACTGTAAAATCATTTATAAATTTAAATACATGTAACACTATAATTATAATTATATCACGATAAGAAAATTATAAAATAATAATTAATCTATAAAAATATAATTAATTATTATATTAATTAAATAAAATATTATTTTATAAATTAATATTTAACATTATATTAGTTAATAAAGTTTTAACTGTTAATTATTTTAAATTATAAATTAATCATTAATTTAATTAAAAGTTAATTTAAAATATAAAATAATTAATAACTAATAGATATAAATTTAAACATTATTTTATACAAATTTATCAATAATAACATTTAATTTAATCAATATAATGATTAATAATTTTTTAAAATTAATTATTATTTAATGATATATTTTATAATATATCTTTTCCTAGTTACTTTTATTTGCAAGGTAAATTAGGCTTCGAGTGTAATTCTAAAAAATAAATAGTAACATAACTTCTTTCTTTATTATCTCTTTTTCCTCTCCCTTTTCTTTCTTTCTTCAATTTTTCTTCTATACTTCATCTATTTCAAAATCTGATCATGTTATGATATAGCTGATGAGTCATGGTACATTTTTATCCGATCAAATTTTCAAACAGAGTATGTTCATTTTTACTTTAAATATCTCTTATTCTATATTTTTCTTTATGATTTAGTCATCAATCTTAGTGAGACCAGTTGAGAAATGTGTTTCTCTCAACTTGATTAAGCTCATATTAAAATTTGGTAATGTTTGGATAACTTATTTTAGATTCTTAGATTTTAGAGTGGTTCTCCTACATGAATAGTAATATTTCCTCGGAATAAGAAATTACAGGTAAGGGAAACTAACTTTAATTTTTAATACTATCCTAGCTAAACAATTTGGATGTGGAGGGGACGTGGACCTAATATTCAATTTCTTTTGCAGTAGGGATGTGTGTTTATATAGTGTGTTATCTGTTTATATATTATTTAAACTTGTAAAAATATTACATTTTGATGGTTTAGTATTTAAGTGTTATTTTTTTTTATGTTAAATAAACTTTTGAAGGTTGTGGATCACGTTTTGAATGATATTGTATGATAAAAATGGTAGGGAATTGAATTCATACATTTGGGATATGGATTGATCTTTATATGTGTATTAAGTATTGATGCCTATGTGGTAGCAAAGATCTTTGAACTTCACTGATGATCTAAGTCACATAGACTAAGATATCAGGTGGTGAGAAGCTGATAGGGGAGTTCATGCACACCGTGACATATGAGATGCACGACTTGGGTTGTATTGAACTTACCATAATCCTTTCTCTTCGATTCGTTGATAATTTTTGTATCATGTGTTAGTCTCTGGTAGGACTTACTTAATACGAGTCTTTTGTTATTATGTTTGCTGAATATCCTTGATGTGTAGATCCATGTGAAATCTGTTGTGATTGTTTTATGTTGGGATTTAAAGAAGATTGAATAATTGAGAAATTGATCCATGTAATTTGATTTTCTATTTTGATTTAATTGTGTATGTTATAAAAAAAAATCAGTAACTTATCCTTGCTTTTCTTACTGTATTGCGAACTACGATAACTGTATTATGTACATGAACAAATAATCATTTAGATGTCGGAGATTTTGGAGGACTTTAGGATGTTGTTTTTGAACCTTATATTATATATATATATATATATATTTCTATAAGTTTATCAATTGAGTTGATTCTTGAGCCTTTGTGTTGATGTATGAGCACACTCTAACAAATAACTACTTGATTAGAAGAATCTATTTTCGTGAAAATTTATCTCGATATTTGATTTCCTTTTATTTAAAGGTGAGAATGGATTTCCAAAATACAACTTGACATTTGTATGACTGATAATGAAGAAAAACGATAATTTTTTTAAAAAATAATTGTTATTTATCTTGATATAGTTTCTGTGGAGAAATAAAAAATATATATGTATGACTTCATATTTTTTTTATCCTTTTTAATTGTCAGATTTAAAATTTAAAATAGTTAGTAACTACTTTTTTTTTATAATTAACTAAATATTAACTTAAAAATTAGTTTATAATTTTTTATTAATAATAAAAATTATTTTAAATACTAATAATTTTTTAATTTATAAAATAATATATAATTTAACTAATATAATAATTAATTATATATATTTTTTAAATTATTTTTTATTTAAATATCATAATTTTAACTAACGCTAATGATTTAACTTTCACTATTATAGTCCATTCCGATGGGACACAAAGGCAACATTATTCGGGATTTAGTGTTGACTTTTTTTTTATTTTTGTTCGTTTATTCAGTATATTAAAAGTAACCTTTTTTGCCGTAGTGATTGATATAAAAAATTCTTTTATAGACAATTCAATAAATTATTGCAGTTTTTATCTATCCATAATTCATTCTTATATATTTTTTCATTAGAAAAATCTATTTACTTTTACGAAGTGGTGTCTAGTTATTTAAAAATATGTATTTTTGTTAATTATTCTTTACATTTGCAGTCGCATTTATCTATTCGCATTCATTAACTAATACAAGTCAATTAATGTCAGCACACTAATCATTATTTACTAATTATAGTTTAAAAAGTGATCATTGGAAAACAATTAGTTCTTCTATGCACAAAAATTCAATGTAAAAAATAGTGTTAAATTATATATATATATATATATATATATGTGTGTGTGTGTGTGTGTGTGTTATTTTAACTTTTTAACATAGTATTAATTAAAGTTAATTTTATTAAACCATTATTTTCTTTTATCTGGTTTTATAAGACAGTAACTATAAGAAAGTTATTATGAGAGGAAGGACATTTCGATTATAATGAATAATGACAATGATGTAGCTTTATTAAGATTAACTCATTTATTTATTTATAATTAAATATTATCAGTATTAAAGGAGTGAGTTTGAAATCTTACTCGATTTTATAAAATTAATTCATAAATAAAATTAAATCAAGAACGGTGATTTGATTAGAAAGAAGTTGAAAGGAAGATGGAACATCTTCATCAAAAGGTTAAAAACAGGAAAACTAAACATAGAAAATAGAAAATAATTTTTCTCCTCATCAGTGCGCTAACATATTAGTCACTGAAATATTTGACCTTTCTTTACTTGAATATATACCACAAATACAAATTTTTATAATGGTTTATCTTGTCAATAATAATAATAAATAAATAAAAACTATAGATGTTCTTGTCATTCTTTCTTCACTGTTGTCTTAACTCTGAAGAACACTTCTTTTGCACCTAAAACACTTTCGTCCTTATATGTCTTCTTCCACCAATGCTTCTTCTTTCTCTGTCCTTCGTTTACAATAACAACACCACACCCACTGCCTTAGGTTGATACTTGGCATAATCTTTCTTAACTTTTGCCATCTATCTTTTTATTTATTTATTTCTTCTTATTCTATACAAGTCAACATATTAAAAATTTCTGAAAAAGTAATTGTATATATACTAACTATAATGATAATTATAATAAGAAAATTAGTATTAACAATATTATTATTCTTATAATAATATAATTAGTGTCAATAATATTTTTTATTTTTTATAATAATTATATTAGTAATAATAAATGCTATTAATATTATAATTGACATAGTAAATAAACATCACTTCAATAACATTATGATTAATTTTTTATGTTATGTGTTTGTGAAACACTTTTAGTCATACATAATAGGTCAATCAAGAAAAGAATATAAAAAAGACAAAAATTAAACAAAGATAGCAAATTCAAGAAAATTATCATAATATCAAATGTTAGAATATGAGTGATTTCTACCTCAATATACATGTTATTCACAACATAAATAGTATTCACAAAATATCTTTCTATCTTTTATATATATATATATTCTAATAATATGCAATCACCTTAAATTTAAGTTTATATGGGTTTAAATGTTTCACAAAGTTTTGGTTATGTTTTTGACGATAATATTTTTAAATATAAGTAGACTAAGTCTAACTTAATTAGATAAGACTTTGAGAGATTTACATCTATTTGTATATCTCCTGACATCAAAATATGTTAATTCGTGCATAAGACTATATATTTATGGATAGTCCGATAGTGAGTGACCTGATAAGTCTAACAAATTATTGTTGGTAAACTTTAAATAACTATAATACCATTTTAAAAAGTGGTATTTAAACTTAATTCAATTTAACAAAACCGACTCATAAGTTGATATATGCATCCACTTTATATATTATAAAATAAAAATGTTTTTATTTCTAATTGATTTGATATATATATATATATATATATATATTTTTGTCTTTTGGAGAGCCGAAATGCTAACCTAATAGTATTGTAGTCCTCGTGTTTCAATCCATATATTTATTGTGAATTGTAATATAGAATCATCAAAGACTTTTCTCCAACCCAAATTTCTATTAATAAATGATAAGATTTGAAAATCAAACTCTCCTGCAAGTCTAATTTTTCCTGGAATCACATGAATCACACTTTGTAAGGAGTACAATCTCAACTACAACTATCATCCATATTTTCTCATACTTTTTTTCCACATATGTCTTTTAATTACTTAATTAGTCATTGTTGTACAATAATACTGTGAAAGGTTGATAAGTTTTAGTTTTAAGAGTGGACAATGAACTCCATCACAATGTATACAACTATTGAAGAATCCCCTCTTCCTATAATATCTTCTATGATTCTATTAAAAATTGTATTTCTAACTCAAGAATGTAGGGTAAAATATTCTCTACATATAAGCTTTGACTTTAACATTTTTATACTATTGTATTATTATTACAAAGTACTCTTGAACTCCATTTATATATAAATATTATGTTAATATTATGTTTAGATAAGTTGTTGAAATATTCTCTTTCAACTACTTCTTTTCATTAATAAGACTAAAATGTAATACACCAATCCAATTTTACAGGCATTAATATATATATTTATCCCAAGGAGTGAGATCTTAAGGGATGCATTTAATGTCTGATAGGTCCATTATATATTCCACCATAAACTTTTCTATTTACCTTCGTCTTCATCGTATACTTTATTTTTTTTATCAACCAATTACAAGTTTGAACTGTGCTCGGTGGGAAAAACAAATTAAAACAAAAAAACATAAAGAAGATAAAATATATACTACATGAAAATAGATGAAAAATTAAATGGATACATTATATTTGGTCCAAGAGAAATGATAACAAACTAAAGGAATAAGAAAAAGTGTATAAATAGTTCATTTGAATATGTGAAAAACGATCTCCATAATTGATTTCCAATGCATCTAAAGGTAGTAATTCATTTCCAAAATATGATTTTTTATACATAAAAATCATTTTTAAAAAAAAGGAAAGTGGATTATTATGTTTTAAAATAACTGATCAGTTTCGGTTATACATATATAGTGACAATCAATAATGTAAAAAAGAATAATAATATGCATTTCAATGTTTATTTTTTTTGTATTTTTGTAGATAAATGAAACATAGCAAAAAAAAAACATTAAATATAAATTAATCTTAAAGACAAAAAGAATTAATTACTATATTCATTAAATTAAATATTATTTTAATTAAAAATTTTACTAAAAAAATCATTAAATAGAAACCAATTTTAAAGACAAAAAATAATTACTTTCTATATTTACAAAATTATATGTTATTTTAGAGACTAGAAAAAATTATTAGTATCTAAATTAATTTATATTATTGATAAATAATTTCTAAATTTGTATCTAACTAGATACCAAGATTTTATATACTAACTTTAAAATCTGAATAATTGATAACTAAAACCTAGGTAGCTAATTAGATACAAATTAAGAAACTATTTATCAATAATACAACTAATTTAGATATCAATAACTTTTTTAGTCTCTAAAATATATAGTATCTAATTTTGGCAATATAGCAACTAATTATTTTTTGTTTCTAAAATTAATTTCTATTTAATGATTTTCTTGTAGTAATAAAATTTATAGACTAATTTCTCTATAAAAAAATAAGTTATTAATAAATATTATGAAGTTACCGCATATAATGTATACTAAGAAAGAAATTTATTGCTATTTTTTTAGCAAGAAAAAACATATTAAATGAAAGAGATACTATAATGTCTCAAATACACATTGCCAGCAAATTAAATGCTAGCATAATATGTATCATATTGAAAATGTAAAATCATAATTATAAATTTCTTGTTAAATAAAAGACTATGTTAAAATAAAAAATATATTAACACTAACGATTTCTAATTTGCTAATAAATAATTATCTTTAAAGCGTACGTGAATTTTTTTTTTTTATATTCATCATTTGTTTACATGTGTGAGAATATATACTTACGGTGTTAAGTAGAAAATAGGTTTTTTATTTCCAAATACAGTAGATTTTTTGTATTTGTTAACTTTGTGCATGAGATTTTGATTATTAAAATTTTGCTGCATCCAATAATCAAACCTTTTAGTTAGTATAAATTTTTCTATTTGAGATTTTATCATCTCGTTGTGCAGTGTTTCTCTAATAGCATGTGTTCTTATAATGCAAATCAAATATAATCTTTAAAATGTTTAGAGAAATAAATGCATGATTTTTTAGATGAAATATGGTCAAAGTCAAAGAGTTGAATTCAATAGGTGAAGAAATATGGCTCAATTGTATGGGAAAATCTATGCAAGTGTGTTTAAAACCACACAATTTTGTAAATAACTTCTGCACATGATTAACACTGTGTTGTGAATAATTTATGAACAATTTTTTTTTATGTCTTTTTGCTGCAAACTAAGTTCTACTTTTGCATTGACCATGAAAAAAAATTAATAAATCAAAGTATTTAAAAATACTTTAACCCTTTGCAAAAAGTTAATCAAATTAATTCTATCATTTTTTTTACATAAAGTTTTAATAAGATTCAACATTATTTAAAGAAACAAATCTTAAAAAATTATGTGTTTCGATAAATTCATTGATATAATATATCAAATAGAGATTTGAAGTATTGTCCGTTTCGAAATTTTTGAGTTTTGTCACGGTTTTATCTTTAAGATACAATTTTTAAGGACAAAATCGTGACGGAACTAAAAAATTATGTAGCGGACAATATCTCAAATACAAAGATTGATCTCAATGATGCTACCTCAGCCAAAACAAGATGCAAAAAGTTGATTAAGATTAATTAAGTTTCAACTTTTATAACGTGATGTGATTAGAGTGATAGGTCATCAGTAATTAGTTTAACTAATTATTGAAAGCTTGTTCTTGGAGACATTTTAGTTTAGTCTATTTAAGACATCAATGGACATAAATAGAAAGTTCTTACTTTTCAATGAACATAAATAGAAAGTTCTTACTTTTCAATGGACGGAGCTTCATGTCTCAACATTTTAACCACATGCAACGACTTGTTCTTCTTTAAAACTAATAACCACTTCTTCAACGATTTCTATCCGTCAATTAAAAAAAAAAAACTATGTCCAAATTCATTGGATAATAAATCGAAACACTATTTAATGAAGAATTCAACAACCTAGGAGTCATCCTGAGTGAAGACAAAAAGGCACGTTTATCATTCTGGTGAGTGAGTCCTGAAACGATTCTGCATGCAAATAACATGACACAACCATAACAAATTTGAGCCTCCTAAACTAGTTAAAGGAGATTAAATCCACCATGTTTTTTAATTTTTCAGGACTAAATTTATCAATACCAATATATAAGAATCTTGAACACATTAAACTAAAAGTATATATAATATTTTTTTTGTGTGTGAAGATTAACTTAATAGAAGCCGATAAAAAAACCTAAATGTTAGTTTTTTTTTTTAATTTTAGTTTCCGTTACAAATTATAATTTCAATTAAAACTATTTTAATCTGTAAATTTAATATTGAGTAATGTAGTTATACTTTAAACAAATTCAAAGATAATTTTTAGGTCATTGAATATCTTTTCTATCAGCAATAAGAATAAGAATGATAATAATACTTTATCCAAATATTTTTATAGTGGAGGTTAAAATAGGATGTTCGTCTCAAAATTAAAATTAGTATATAAGAAAAATTGTATTCATGTCAATTTAATTTTTTATTTAGCAACTAAATGTTATTTTGTTGAAATCCATGACCATGTTTTGAGTTGTAACATGACAAATATTTCAGATGAATCATGCCCACTATCCTTGAAAATAATAACTAATATTTCAAATGAATCAAACCTACTATTTTTGAAAATAATAATGTTTCCTTGGTTCCAATTTTTCAAAGAATGGCCATCCACGTACAACTTTCACATGCTACTAAATTTAGAATCTGAATAATTGATAGTTAAAATTTTAGTAGCTAATTAGATATCAATTTAAAAACTATTTAACTAGAAACTAATTTAGAAAAAAAAATAAAAATTTTAGTCTCTAAAATAGTATCTAATTTAGTCACTATAACAATTAATTATTTTTTTCTCTAAAATTGGTTTCTATTTTATGATTTTCTTGCAGTAATAAAACTAGCACAATAATTTAATACATCTATTTCTCTTTCTCTACAAATTCAATGGAATATGAAACCAAATGATTTCTATTTTTTCCTAAACACACCTATTCCCAATTTGTGTTGCAAAAGGTGCATGTCATTTACATTGGAAAACCATTTTAAGATATATGACCTTAGAGATTATATATAACATTTCACTTTTGATCCAATTTTACATCCCCATATTATATATAAAGAAGGACTTTGCAAAATCTGGATACATTCATATGTTGATTTTTTTGAAGAAAATTCTTCTTAGCAGTTCTCGCTATTCTCACTTGTCCTCGTTATATGGAGTAAAATTTGTTGTAATTGACCAAGCAAATTCTCTCATCCAGGTGAATTTTCACCGTACAAATTCTTCTAATTCTCCTAGATTAAGTTTCAACTCTTCTTGATATATATGTCTACTAAAAAAACTCAACACCTTCCTATAAAATTGTGCTTTTAGATTCTTGACAATACATTTAGGAGTTTTAAAGAAAAAAAAATAGAAAATGAATAATGTAGCCGGATAAAATTTAAAAAGACATAACCTCTTTACACATTATAGTAGTTTGTGTTCCAATAGAACAAAACTTCTTAACAACAAGCAATAGACATAACCTCTTAAGTTTCCACAATACTGTCTTTATTGGAGTAGTCTCAATAAATACACCTTGAAGCTTACACCTTAAATCCAACAACCAAGTAGAGAGATAAACAAAAACCTTACACAGGAATGTTATAGACCAACACTTATACATAAATATGTTACTTGGCTATAGTTACAAACCCTACCATCTAAAGGGGAAGGGAAAGGGAAAGGTTTCAGAACACCCTCCAACTCCCATATATGTTTCTTATTGATCTGGATTTCTCCAAACAACAGGCCACCAACACCCTGAGATTTGCTTGGAACAATTATGCCTTTAGACAACCAGTTTTAAGGCAAAATCTGTAAAGACAACCTTGAGAACATCATTCCACTGTGTGAAGCCTGCAACTTTACTCCTATGCTCCTTAGTAACAAAGAAGCCAATATGCATCCTCATAGGCACCTCCCATTGTTCAACCCCTGCAATGCTAATTGAACGATCTCCTTAACCAACACCACCAAACTTTACTAGTGAGACTCTCCTATAGACAAACATTTCTTTTTACTAATTTCAGACCTGCTATAGGCTCCATTTTTTTATACCTTATACAATAAATAAGAAGAAACATAAGATATGAACTTATACCTCAACTTATTCAAAACTCTTAACAAAAACTACCAATTATTCCTTACTCAAAAAACAATCAAAGAAACTCGCTCTTGACAACAAACGAAGTGTAAACACCAAAGTACAAACATAAATAACCAGCAAACATTAACCACCAAAAAATATAGGAACTTTTTTAAAAGATTTTAATCTACTATATAAATAAGCCCTACTATAGGCTCTAAAACATTACTTAGAGTATATGTAAAATATACTATATGCTTCTTACATGTAATCCACGACCAAATTTTTAGTTGTGTTATCTTATAAATATTTAAATGGTATACTCTATACAAGAAAATTATTAAATCAAAAACAATTTTAGAGACAAAAAATAATTAGTTACTATATTAACTAAATTAGATACTATTTTATACACTAAAAATAATTTCTATTATATATTAATAAAATTTATAAACTAGTTTCTAAATTTATATATAATTAAAACTTTGGTAGATAATTAGATACCAATTTAGAAAGTAGTTTATAAATTTTATTAATAATAAAAATTACTTTAGATACCAATAATTATTTCTAATCTCTAATATAATAATTAACTACTTTTATATTTAAAATTATTTTTTATTTAATAATTTTTTTTATAAAGTGTCTATCATTGTCCATTCTTGTTTATTCTAAGATCTTTTGATGAACTTCAAAGACGTGAGAACTGTTCTTAGAGAAATTAATGTTCAAGTGTGACACTGTTTCAAATATTGTCATGATAGTCTCGTGTTTTTCAGTTATTTATTTAAGATTTTTAAAGATTAAAATTATCAGTATAAAAATTCAGGAACCTTGAACACATTTGTTAGACTAGGATATACATTAAAGTACAGAAATTTATACCATATTATACAGTATGTGAACCGTTGAGTGTAGGTTTACGGATGAGATACATTTAACTTTAGTAATAAAACTTTGTCTAGCTAGCTTGGTCTAAAACTGCACCATGCAAAACACGTTGTTTTCCACGAAGTTGATCTCTTAAAGTATCAGCGTGGTTATATCCGGAGCCAAACGTATACCTAACACTTAAAGTAACGAGAATTTACATACATATATGAGCTTGAAATGTCATAAAATAAATGTATCACATTGATACGTGGAATGGGGCGGTCGTATTAGCCGCAACCACGTCGCTTTAGGAACACAAAGGTGGTCGGTGCTGTTCTAACCAAAAAATTAGAATTCACTTCAAAGTGCTTATTGATCCTAGTGTTCATATTCCTGTTCAATTATTGACATCAAATTCGCATAATATTTACTTTTCTTCCCTCCACGTTGGTTTGAGATACGAAATGTAGACTACCTGCCACACATTAATGAACGTATCACGATGAACAAACAAGACAAGACAAGACAAAAATGCTTTGGACAGAACAGTAGTTTATACTTATAAAATGATTGTACAGTATATAAAATGTATATTTGTCCAGTATAAGAATATGCATTCGTTTCCTGATTTTCTTTCAACACTTATATATGAAAATAAGTCCAGGAATACACGCTCGACAATGACAGTGATGATAGCTTTGATTATCGTAAAAATAATTTGAGTTATAGTTTTATTTTTTCTTAAATCTCAAAAACTAACTCTATAATTTTTATAATGAAATTGGAAAATTACATTTTTCAAATCGTTTATTGTTTTACAGTAAAACGTAGATATAAGAACTAGTATAACATTGCCTATACCACATGCGTGTCCTTGTCATTCTTTCTTAGATGTGATTTTCACTCTTTGAAGAACACTTTTGTGTGCCACTTATAAAACCCCCATCCTCCTAATATGTGTTTCACCAAATTGGTTTTTCCTTCTCATTTTCTTGTCTTTGTCTTGGTTCCTCTTTCAGTGTCATTCTCTAATCCCTCGAAATGAGGCTTACAATAAGAACACCACACTCCCTCCCTTCAACCCAAACCAAAACCTTCCCAAAACCGAGATGCACAATAACAACAACCCAACCACCCAAACTCTATAATGACATGCGACAAGCCACATTACGTTTAGAGAAAATGATAGACTTAAAAGAAATGATAGACTTCAATGCTCCCTCCATGCAATCATCAAAACTAGCGGAAAGGTGGAAGGAGTACCATGGCATGAGCAATTGGGATGGTTTGCTAGACCCATTAGACGACAACTTACGAGCTGAAATCCTACGGTACGGTCATTTTGTGGAAACAGCGTACAAATCATTCGAGTTTGATCCATCTTCCCCCAACTACGCAAACTCTAGGTTCCATAAAAAAACTCTTTTCGAAAGATGTGGTTTACCTAACTCGGGTTACAAAGTGACCAAGTACCTACGTGCCACCTCAGGCATTCAGTTACCTAGTTGGGTTGACAAAGCACCAACATGGGTAGGAAAACAATCGAGCTATGTTGGATATGTAGCTGTGTGTCACGACAGAGAAGTGATAAAAAGGCTTGGTCGACGGGATATTGTAGTGGCGTACAGAGGAACTACCACATGCTTGGAATGGTTGGAGAATTTTCGTGCCGCGCTCACCAACCTCCATATCTCATGCAAGACCAAAAGAGCCTTTGAAAATAGTGAGGTGATGGAGGGAAGTGGGGCCATGGTGGAAAGTGGATTCCTGAGTCTATACACCTCGTCATGTTCTGCAAACACCTCGTCGCTGCAAGAAATGGTGAAGCGCGAGATTTCAAGGATCGTCCGAATCTATGGCGGGGAGCAGCTGAGTTTGACCGTTACCGGCCACAGCCTGGGAGCGGCATTGTCCACGCTCACAGCCTATGACATGAAAACCGTGTTTCCTAGACTGCCGGTGACGGTCATCTCTTTTGGCGGGCCCCGCGTCGGCGACAGGAGGTTCCGGCGACAGCTGGAGAGGCAAGGGACGAAAGTTTTGCGGATAGTGAACTCTGACGATGTCATCACGAAGGTTCCTGGGTTTGTGTTTGATGATGAGGTGGCGAGCGGTGGAAGGGTCGGCGTGGCGGGGTTTCCGAGGTGGGTGCAGAAGAGGGTGGAGGAGGCACAATGGGTGTACGCTGAGGTTGGGAAGGAACTGCGGTTAAGTAGCAGAGATTCTCCGTACTTAGGAAACACGAACGTTGCAACATGTCACGAGCTCAACACCTACTTGCACCTTGTTGATGGCTTTGTCAGCTCCACCTGTCCCTTTAGAGCCTCCGCTAAGAGGTTTCTCCGACGCTGACGGCCACCACACTCTCCCTCTTTTCCCCAAACCATTAATTAATTAACTGAAAACATATCTGTTAATAGTAAATGTAATTTTTGGGTGTATAATAGTGTAATTAATGATTATTTATACACTTAACTTCTTTTGTACTTTTCTCATCATTTCCTTTCTTTTTATTCTCAAAGTCTTTATTTTTAGGAGAAAAATGATTTTTTTGACACCACTTTTCCTTTGCTCGAAGATTACAACTTCTTTTTAAGAGTTGGATTACTTTATGTGATAGAGAAATTTTTGTAAAATAAAAGGATATCATTTGGTGTTAAATAATCAGTATTCTTTTTAGGAAAATATACCACGAGAACTCTTATTTATACAATCCTATGAATTTAAATATATATATATATATATTATTTTATGTATAATATAATATAAAAAAATAAATATAATTATATAATATAAAAGCATTTAAATAATAATATTAAGAATTGTAATGTAGTTATATAAACAAATTAGAATTGTAGTGTGGTTATATAAAGAATTAGAATATATATTATCATTATCTTTATTTTTATTAGATACTTATTTTATTTTATTTATTATAAAATAATTATCCACCAGTTGTATACAAGAAAAAAATAATAAAAAATTACTTTTTTATTTATTTGCAATCTACAACTTTTTAAGAGTCTTTATAGTAAATTATTTTAAAATATTAAATTTACAACTCCTTTTATTAATATAATAATAAATATAAATTTAAAGATTTTAATATTTTTGTATTAATAAAAGAAGTTATAAAATAATGAGTATTAAAAGGTTATCAAAATATATTTTGTATTAGATTCGTCTCTTCTCTTATTTCCATTTAAGTTTCTACATCAGTGTGGCTGGATATGAGTTTTTCCCTAAAAAGAAAAGGAAATGAAAAACTAATAATGTGAATCATAAGATTCAATATTTTCAAAATACTTATAAGATATATATTTAAAACAACATAAATAAAAAAATAACATCTAAATCAAAATATTAAAGAAACTTAAGTTGAAAATTCACAATTACTATTATGTTAAAATATTGTAAAATAATTTATAATATATCACTAAAAAAATAATTAAATAAAAATTAATTTAAATAAAAGTTATTTATTCATTATATTAATTAAATTAAATATTATTTTAAAGAGTGAAAATTTATTAATATATAAAGTAGTTTCTATTATTAATAAAATTTATAAATTAATTTCTAAATTACCATCTAATTTAAATTGTTCATTGATAGTGTCGCGATTCACATTGGAATAACCCATTCGGGGCAAACCAAGAAAGGTGAGGATGTGGGATAATATGACTCTTAAAATTAGAAGAGACTTTCTCTATGAAAAGGAGAAAAGGGATGTAGTTGTCTTTTGCTGAAAGAGTTTGTTTACTCAAATCCATTATCTATGCTTTCTTCTTATTCTTTTTATTTTTTTCATAGTGTCAAAATTAGTAAAGTAAATTAGAAAAATACATAGGAGTTCTCTTTGGGGATGGGGTTTTTAAAGAAAGAAAATAGCATAGATTAAATTGATGAAAATATGTAGGGTGAAACAATTAGGAGGGTTCACATAAAGGAAATACAAATGTTTAATTATTCACTCGAAGTTAAATGGAAATGGAGATTCGCAGCTGTAATGGCTTATGAAAAGAAATATTAAAATCTAAATATGGAAATTGCAGAGGATGTTGAATCACCAAACTCACTGTAATTATGAATCGACTTGGTTGAAAGATCTCAAGAAATTAATTGGATAGAGAATCATTAGCGGTAGTTTAATAAAAATATATGATGACAAATAGGTAAGGGAACTATAATTTAGATTTTAGGAAGATGGGTAGAATGAAAATAAATCCCATTTTATGAAAAATCCCTACACTATTCAATATTGTAATAAGCTATAACCACAATGTTAGATATGAAATTATGGATTAATAATACATGGGAATGGAGCATGGTGTGGAGACGAGAGTGATTTCAATGAAAATTACTTGAGGTGAAAACAATTGTGATGAAACTATTATAAATCAAACCAAGAGAAAGAGAAAGACAAATGGGTATGAAACGAAGATGAATTTGGAAATTATATGGTCAAATCAACTCATAAAATTCTTTAGGATAATTCTTATTGGGGTGATAAATTTTTTCTTTTAACTTGAAAAGTAAAGGCAAGCACAAATGCTTTACTCTTTGCTTCGAAAATGTGATTGAATAGTGCATCAACAAAAAGATAATCTTGGAAACATAAGAGTATAAATATTGTAATTTATGTGTATTGTGTGCATATGCAGATGAATCGGTTGAACATTTATTTTTTTTAATGTAAGATAGAAAATCAAGCTTGGAACCTTTGTCATAAATGAATAAGATTAATGGAAATTGTGAACAACCCCACCATCTAACATTTTTCAATTTGGTTTGCCTGAATAATAAAGATAGTATATTTGGAAGATAACGTGGAAACTACAAGAAAATCATTGAATAGAAACCAATTTTAAAGATAAAAAGTAATTAGTCGTGATATTGTCAAAATTATATATTATTTTAGAGATTAAAAAAATTATTGGTATCTAAACTAGTTTCTATTATTGATAAATAATTTTTAAATTGGTATCTAGTTAGATACCAATTTTAGAATCTAAATAATTGGTTGCTAAAATTTAGGTAGCTAATTAGATAACAATTTAGAAGTTATTGATCAATAATTAAAACTAATTTATATACCAATAATTTCTTTAGTCTCTAAAATAATATCTAATTTAGTCACTATAGAAATTTATAATTTTCTGTTTCTAAAATTAATTTTTATTTAATGATTTTCTAAAATTAATTTTTATTTAATAATTTTTTAATAGTGGAATGGTTCTAATCACTTGCATGTTGGAGCCATGAACGTTTATTTTGTTTAAAAATTGCAAAATTGCAAGAGTGGATAGTGGGGAAATTTTTATGTATGCTCAATTAAAAGCATGAATATGGATTACAAATAACCTAGAGCAACCTTTGCATATTCATATTGTTGTTTGTGTCCAAAAAATTGTATTAAAGGGATAAAGTAGCATTTTCTAGAAAGATATTATATATATCTATATAATATGTATAATATTCTTTATATAGATATTAACTATTACATAAATAAATTATTATTTGCATAATAATGAGGATTAATAGTCTTTGTAACAAGTATAAATGTAAAGTTATCTATCTGCTAATAAAATAAAATATGGAAACTCAAATACAAAAGGATAAGATTGTATAACCCTATCTGTTTAACAATGTTTATAATATAAACATATGAAGAGTTGATTATATATCTATATATAGTCCCTAAAGTTTCTTTTACTTTTAGCTTAAGTCTCTGACTTTAAATTTTAACAAGCATCACCATGAATTATGAAATTCCAACATACATAGTTTATATTACTTACGGTATGTAAAAAAGTGTTTGAAGAAGTGTTGGAGATCTCACATCAACTAGAGATTAGAGTCTTTCATTATATATAAGTGGGTGTAAACCTCAATCTCATGAGTCGGTTTTATGGAGTTGAGTTAGGTTTAAAGTTCACTTTGTAATATGGTATCAGAGTCATTTCAAGTCTATCCTAACGAATGTTTGTGTTGGGCCTATCGTACCACCCGCTATCGGACCGTGAGTTGAGAGTCTCAACGTGAGAGAGGTGTCTTGGAGATCCCCCATCGACTAGAGATTTGAGAACCACTAGTCTTGGTGAATATCTGAAGAGGTGGAGTATTCCATTTTTCCTTTGCCTTCTCATACGCATGGCACTTGGCTTCTAGAAAAAAATGAGTGAATAAAATTATAAACATTAAAAGTGTTTTTATATATTGGAGCATAAATATATCTGCCACTAAAAGTGTTTGAAGCCTTTGAACTAGGTTTTAGTAGGTCTATCACGCTTCATACACATAACTCTCAGCATAGACTTTCTTGTCCAACTTCATACAATACTTTTTTTCTTCCATTTATAACTATTATCATTAGGCCTTAAATCTCTATCCAGGTATCTGTTGCCATGGTACGAATAGAGTTGAAAAGGTGAAGGTTGTTTGGTCCTAACCTACTCATTTTGTTATCAGGAATAATACTTTAACAACCATTCATATAAATATATATAATAAAATGTAAATTTATAATTAAATAATATAAAAAAATATTAAAATTGTAATGTAGTTATATAAAAAAAATAGGATTGTCAATGTTTTATTTCCCTTTTTGTTACGAATAAACTTTTGGATATAGATGTAAGACATTCAAATCATTAAATAAATCTCGTTGGGTGTTAATGATGTGGACAAAAATAAATAAATAAACATATTTTATCTCATTAATTTAGTTTAGATTTGAATACTTAAAATAAACGTTTTTATGGTTATTGATGAGAAGGTAACATATGAATAAATAAGAATATATAGCACAAAGACATATGAAAAAAAACATTATTACATTAGTTCATATGTTAATTATTGAAGATGAGATAAATATGATTCATTAGATTAGTACATCATGTCATAACCAACATTTTTATTTATAATTCATTTATCTTTATTTTTATTGTAATTGATCTTGTAATGTTATCTAACAACCCAAAAACTCACACAATTAAAATTTATAAACATATATTTTTATCAAACACTTCAACTTTGATTTATGAACGACTTAATATTTAATATTTCTAATATTTTATTTTATTTTTTTGTATTAATTAGACGGGTTCCCTAACCAATTAAGGTATATTAATAATACATACATGATATATATATATATATATATATATATATATATATATATATATTAATATTGTTTGATAATTTTGTACAAGTGGGTAAGATAGCCTTATTATTTGTACGGAGTCATGAAGACGCTCTCTTATGGTCCCAAATTTAATGCTATGAGAAAATGCAGTACTTTTAAACACTAACTGTCAATTAAAACTAAGACGATTGAAATCTATTTAGGTCTATTTTTTGTTTTCTTATGTAGATTACTTAACTAATAAACATAATCTTAAACGTGTGTCATGAAAGTATTAATATGGATGCATATGGAGAAAAAAGTATAACCAAGTCATGACAAGGAGAGATTTCATATTAATTTTTCTTTAAATTTCATTAGTATACTTTTCCATTTCAAAGATTTACAAGGTTGAAACTAATTATTATTTTTTTATATGTGATTTATATTAGGCCTTTTTATTATTTTATGTGTTAATTTTAGTTCTAGTTCTTGAACTTTTTCTTTTAAATTTGAAACATATCCGGAAAAGAAGAAGGGAGATTTACATTTTTTTTCAAAATTTTGTTTTAAATGTTACAACCTTTTATAGGAGAATATATAAAGTTAATAATAAAGTATTGAAACGATAACCTCAAATTAAATTTTGTTTCTATTCATATAACTTTTTTTAAAATATCATTCTTTCCTTACTTCATGTGTTGGTTGGAAAATACTTCATATGTAACTTCAGATTTTGTTTACAGTGATTTTTTTTTTAATTTAAGATATTTAAAACATACTGAACATATTACTTAATCTACTATATTTTTAACTTGATATTACTCATAGTTATTAAAAAAATAACTATATTTTAAAGAACCAAAAATATTAAATGTGATTTCAAGTATTGTTTATAAGAAAAAAAAAATTAAGAATTTGAGTCAGTTAAAAAAATACTTAATTTATCAGTTAATTATTATATCTTTAACTTAACATTATTCATATTATCATCATGCTTTTTAATTGTATATTTAATTTTCATTTATTTTCTTACTTTTTTATTATCATAGATATCTATTCTGGTCAATTATCTATTATACACACGGGTAACTTTATCCTAATTAATCTAACATTATCACTAAAACAGGGAGAAAATTAATATTGAACAAACTCATATTTGTTTTCCTATAATTACGTCTTGTATGATAAATGAGAAACAAGGGACATTTATTTTAAACACATTCTGTTTCTATTTTCTGAAAATTATAATAAAGCTTAAAATACGTTTGATTTACTGACTAAAATATTTTAATTTTCATCAAAGATAAATATTAAGCTTTTCATCAAAGATAAATATTAAGCTTTTCATCATTGTATTAAAAAACTGTTGGAACATCATATCATTCACACAAGCGACGAAAGGTTTCTTAATCAAATGGTTAACTATTTGAATCTCGATAATAGAAATTTAATATTTTAGTTAATCCAATTAAATTTAATAAGTGTAATTTCTTTTAATCTTTAAAATAGTTTTTAATTTAACCAAATAATAATTAATTATTTTGATTTTTAAAATAGAAATTATTTTTTTAAATTAATATTAATATTCCGTTTTTATATACGCAAACAAACTCCTCCACTCGTTCCTTAATTCTTTGTTTTAAGGTAACAACATAAAAAAAGAGAAAATATACTCTCACTCATTTTCACACCAAACACTACAAGAAAATCATGAAATAGAAACTAATTTTTAGAGACCAAAGTAATTAGTTATAATAGGAACTAAAATAGAGACCATTTTTAGAAACTAAAAAAAAATTGGTTTCTAAATTAGTTTCTTTCTATTATTGTTAAATAGTTTCTAAATTGGTATCTAATTATCAACTAAGGTTTTAACTACCAATTATTTAGTTTTTAAAATTTGGTAGCAAAAACCTTGGTTGCTAATTAGATATCAATTTAGAAACTATTTAAGAATAATAGAAAATAATAGAAACTAATTTAGAAACCAAATTTCTTTTTAGTTTCTAAAATAGTCTCTAATTTAGTTACTATTGCAACTAATTATTTTGGTTTCTACATATTGGTTTCTATGGTTTCTATTTCATGATTTTCTTGTAGTGAAATCTCACATATCAAATAAAATAACATTTGTTCCAATCACTCTCTTCACTCTATTAAAGCAATTATATTATTTGATAAAATCATTATTTTTTTGTATCTATCATCAAGTCAATCTTAACCTCAAGGTGAACATCATCATACTAAAAAATGTTAATGGAAGAAGAAAAAAACTTGAAGAAGAAAAGAAACTTAAACTATTAAAAAAGAAAAAAAAGATTATTTAATTAATTTATAATTTTTTTTTACATGTTAATTTTTGTTTTTAAATTTCAACTCATCTAAAATTAATTTTATGTATGTTAAATTTTTAAAAGTTGAGTATGTTTAAACTAGTTATTAATAATATGAATAATTGGTGAAAATAACATAAATATAAGGATGAAAGAAGTAAGTTATGATTACATTATTATTATAATAATAGCTAAGATTACGCCGTCCAAGTAGCAAAGAGAGGTTTAGGTCGGTGATGAGAAGTTGATGATATTCAAATTCAAAACACTCTGTTTTCATTTCCTTCAATCCTTTATTCTAATTTCTATTATTTTTGGGTCTTTCTTATATTTTTCGGATGGTCAAACATATTCCGACACTTCTCTTGCATTTTCACTCTTAACACCTCAATTCACCAAACCTCAAACAACACATTATATCAATCACCAAAATTATTTCAACTATATAACTTATTTTTTTATATCTTCAAATGGCTACGTGGATTCTTCTTGGTCTTTTCTTTTTCTTTATTTTTTCATATAAAAATATAATAACATTTCCTATAATATAGTGTTTTAAGTCAAAGATTTAGATAAATTGATCTCCAAAAAGTGGTCCAACGTCTTGATCATCCACTTATTATTACAGATCTCTTCGATATGATCAGGATACTCGCCTACTCTGTACCAACATGTTTAACAAATATCAAGATACCGACAGAAAATCAATAAATTAATTATTAACTTATTTAATTAATTTATAAATTAGTTTTATCAATATAAAAATATTTTATAATTTATTTTATTATCTTCTATTTTATTTCATTTTATTATTTTTTTAAAAAAAATTTAGTAAACATTTTATAATTTTTGAAAAATACAATATTACAAATTGAAGTAACACAAATTTTATTGAATAGATACATATCGTAAAAAAACAAATATAATATAGTAGTAGTTAAAATTAAGAAATAAAAAATTTAAAATTATGAAAAATATATATATTTTATTACACTACAAGAAACTCATGAAATAGAAACCAATTTTTATAAACCAAAATAATTAGTTGCAATAGTAACTAAATTAAAGACCATTTTGAAAACTAAAACAAAAATTAATTTCTAAATTAATTTATATTATTGTTAAATAGTTTTTAAATTGGTGTTTAATTAGCAACCAAGGTTTTAGAGACTAAATTTAGAAACTAAATAATTAGTAGTTAAAACCTTGGTTGCTAATTAGATACCAATTTAGAAACTATTTAAAAATAATAAAAACTAATATAGAAACCAATTTTTGTTTTAGTGGTCTCTAATTTAGTTACTATTGCAACTAATTATTTTGGTTTGTACAAATTGGTTTCTATTTAATAATTTTCTTGTAGTGTTAATACTAATTAGATCATTGATTTGTTCAAATAAAAAAAATATATACAATCTTTAAAACAATAAACACAAGTACTAAAGGTTTTAGTAAGGGATTAATCATTAAAAAAATCTAAAATTATTATTATTTAATCATTTTATTTCGAAATAAAAAAATTATTTATATAATAAACGTATGTGATTAAATTTTTTATGCTGTTTTAAATTTACTAACTAGTTTAAGAATTATTTAAAAAATAATAATTTAGAAATTAGCTTATAAGTTTGAAACTTATAAATTAAAATTTTATTAATTAATTTAATTATTAGAAGCTAATTAAAAACTTTTTGACATGGTTATATATTATTAAAATAATATTTAAATATATTTTAGTATATAAACATAGTGAGTTTTAATTTAGTTTTCATAAAAATAAATTGTTTGTTGTTATTAATCTAAAATTGAAAAATATCATTTTTTTATCTTTAATATTATGTGTTACTATTTATCTCCAAATAAATATTAAATATTAAAAAATTTATAACAATTTACAAGAGATAAAAATTAACAAAAATATTTTAATAAATTTAACTAAAACTCATACTTCATGAGTACAGAAATAAATTAATTTCAAACTTTAAAAAGATAACAAAAATATGTCCGAAAAAAAAATGAAAACTCATTAATTTACAAGAATTAATAAAATTATTTAAGTCTGAAGTTAAATATTTATGTTATTCTGATTATTAAACTTGGAGTTGTTAACTGATAAATATTCCTGTAACATCTAATATATATATATATATATATTATAGCTCCTTATTTTTTATTATATTTCTAACTCTTATTCTTAATTGTATTTCTAGTTTAGTTAGTATCATTTGTGGAACACTTTCAAGTTAATGGTCAGATCGAAACGATCAACAAAGTTGTCTTGAAACAACTGAAGAATAAATTTGGGAAAGTTAAAGGTCTTTAAAATGAGGAGATACCCACCACATTGTAGGGTCATTATTGTACCCCTCAATCATATATGAGAGAAACACCTTTCCCAATGATATATGGTGTGAAAGTTATGATTCCTATTGAGTTTGGGGAAAAGTCTTAACGAAGGGAAAACTTTGATGAAAACAATAATAATAATAATCTTATAGTTGATATAAACCTCATGTACGAAATAAAAGAGAAGAAAATTCGATGCTATAATACACAGGTCAAAGAAAACCTTTTTCACAAAGAAAACTTCGTGTGGTGAAATTAGAACTTAGAATGCGACTCATATGAAAATGTACAACATCTGAGTTATTGATAAGAATGTACTTTTTTTTCATTAACTCAACTTTTATCCCTAAGGAGTGTTTTCCAGAAAATATTTTAATGAGACACATTCTTGAAATAAAATCTCTTTTTACTAGTATATATTCGTGTATATCGATATCTGAAATCAAACGATCAACAAATAATTAATATAAGACTGAACAATCAAAGGACACTATTTGAGATCAAATGATCATCAGATCAACCGTGACTATCCAAGATCAAACGATCATCAAAAAAATTATTCTAAAACCAAACATTAAACAAAACACTCACCAATATCAAACGATCACCGAATCAACAATGTTTATTTGAGATCAAAACGATCATTAGAATAATTATTATAAGACTAAACGATCAAAAAACAATCTTTGAGATCAAACGATCATCAAAATTATTATTAAAAGACCAAATGGTCAAAGAACATTTTCCTATATCAAATGATCATTGAATCAATAGTGTCTATCGAGATCAAACAAGGGTTAGAAAAAACCAGACTTAATAAAACTATCATAGTCAATACATAATACATAAAATGAAAATTACATACTTTTCAAAATTTATTTTCCCATCAACAACGTCTTTTTCTAAACTAAATTCATTGACATCAATGGAAGGGGAAAATATAGGGTTTATGCATAACCTTCTTGAAGTCATTGGCATATCCTTTCAACCTTACGGCTTGTTCGACTTCTTTTGCTCTAAGATTTGCCTCATTTTGAACTTTGCTCGAGCTCCTCTTGAAGGTGGTTACTTTTTTCATCAGTCACTTTCAATTTCTCTTTAAGTTCATTGGCATCTCCAACTCGACTTGTAGATTCTTTATCTTTTCCTGACTCTAAGCAATTTCTAAGGATTTAGCCCAAATGGTCAAATTAAACTCGACATTTTCCCTTAAAAGATCTTGCACTCAAATTAAACTCGACATTTTCCCTTAAAAGATCTTGCACTTTACGCTCCAACACATGAACCTTGATAGATGTTTGAGCATCATCGACAACAACCACTTCCAATAATTGATGATATCATTATCTCAGCAAAGTCCAAACAACCAGCAGGCTACACCACTTTCAAGTGTTTGACATCATGAGGAAAGAAAAATTCACTGGGCACACCAGAGCTTACTTGATTAGCCTTCATATTTATGTGTCATTGAGAATTAGAGTTTGGAACTTAAGTCGAACATGGTTGACTCTAGTAGTTAGTCAAGATGTATTAGATTTCCTAGAGTCATTTAGAGTTTATCCTATTTAGAATTTATTGTGTTTATTAGGTCACTCGTTATCGAATGACATAAAAGTATATGATCTACATTACATAATATATAAATGAGTGCAAACATTATCTAATAAATCAGTTTTATGATATTGAGTTATACTATAAACTAATGTTTAATATTTACAGGTTATCACTAGAATATTTATGTACTCCTAATCACCTGCACTTTTTCTCCGATAAAAACCTTTTAAATCTGAGTTCAGTTCCACTGGTACAGTCGGTGTAGGTAACTTATGTGCTCTTATTTCCTACACATTTAGAAAATAAAAACGGTGCAAGTAAGTCAAACACATCTGGATGTTGCTTAATTTCTTAATCTCTACAGTTCATAAATGTGACGACTTACACTGTTTTGTCGATCTCACTGTGAATGAGCTGTGAATAAAGTTTATGCAGAGACAACTTTTGGAGACAAACTTACATTGTTTTGCATAAACAAATGGATATGCAATCTTTGAAGGAACCACAATGCCGCATCTTCTGAAACCAAGATATATAATCATTATTATAAATTATAGCACTCTTCAGATGAATTAATTGTTCAATACAACAACCACTTTGTCTTTCGATCCATGGAACTTTTTCTCACAAAAAATAACGTTGACTATATATGCCTTATTTGTGGACATTGTTCATAGTCAAAAGGTGATCAAATCCACTCGCAATTTAGACGCAATACCTGAAGAGAATTTAGTGTAAAAAGGGTAACTACCAAATACCATGATTCACATTATTTCTTGTTAAACTATATTTGAAGTTTGTCAACTTACATACATATTTTTGTCAACTATTAAATGTGTAATGATACTGAAAATTCTTGGTCTATGCGTTTATCTCAAACCCTAGCAACAATGAAATCTCAAAAGGCAACTTTGTTCAAAAATTTCAATGCATGTTATTGTTTCAATATCTAAGATTTGACATTATACGTAATACTATATAAATTTCCTTCTATTTTTCTGACTTTTTATCGTTTTCATATTTACACATCTTAAAAATGCATCTCCCAGTCAAAATGAACGTTATTTCATTGTCCATTTTATATGTTTTTAACGACATTTTCCCTTTCCATCGGGTAGGTGCTTCTTTGAAAGTGCTTAATCTTTTTAGCTTTTCATGCAGCATTCTCATTGGCTCTACGGTTGCTATGTACGTAGTGCGTGTTAATATTGGTTTATATTAGAAAAATAAAAATTAATTGGCAATTTTAATCGTTTCCCACAGTATCTCTATTCTCTATCTCTATAAGGTATTTTCTATGTAACCAAAAAAAAAATATGTAAAATTAAATCTAATTTAAGAAGTAATATAATAAATATACTTTTAATGTTACCAAGACATACGTGGTTATAACTAATCAATGTTACTGAGATAATAAAATGTAGCAGTAGTTTAATTTATTTATCTACTTTGATTCTTTCTTTCATTACTGTTATTTTCTGAACATGAGGTTGGTACATATTAATGTAAAAATAAATGTGAATGAAGATTCTATATTAGTTTATAACAATCGTTCCCTAAACATTCTGTATTGAAGAAATTAGCCTTCCGAAAGCCCAACTTGCAAGAACATAAACAGAATGAAGATCAAAGAGCTAAGGAAACAAATTAGCCCACCAAAAGTGTTCCTAAATGAGCCCAAAAATGAAGTTGCTAAACGATGTCCAAAATCCATTCAAATATATATCCAATCTTCTTAAGTCTTATTTGAACCAACAATCCATTTTCTTATGCCTCTAATGACATTCTTTGACATTCCCATGCATGAATTATATCAGAATTAATGCACAGAAAAACTTATGGAAAAGAAAAGTTATGGTGGATGAAGCACAGAAAAGCACATCCAAGCAGATGTTAAGGAAACAAGGCAATCTAATACACGACAACAAACATAGTAAGTCATATAATCCCAATGCCACACCTGCAATGTGAATGGTCATAAAAGGTGACATTGTGTGACCATGTAAACACAAAGTCACTGTCATTCCCAAGTTTAGCTGAGCCCCTTGCACATATTTCCAATTCTCGACCATATCAAAACACAAATTTCCAATCAAATTCTAATATCAGAATTTATCTGGCTCACAAGGTACGATTGTTCTACACATTTAAATGCAATGGCAGCACTTCTTATGTAACGATGCAGGAGAACATTATAATAGAGATTTGAAGTTCAAACGTTGTAAAATATAGGAGAATTATATATGATCGTTGTGAAACTAAAATTTCACATTAACTTCTATCATGTTTTATAGCCTAGATGTTTTGTTTTGATACACTGGCCAGTTATATGTTTTTTTCATTTGCCTTTTGGCATGGAAAGAGTTACTTTTGGTTCCTACCCATGTTGTTGCAAAAGTCACTAGAGGATTTACAAAGCTTTGCTGGATATAACACCTTTTTGCACAAATAGATAACTGTGTTGCATTTAATGTAAAAGACTTAGTAAGGATGTTTTGTAGTGCAGCCAAGTAGTATGGTATCTTATTTTTTTGGTTTAGCTTCTTATGTAAAGATGTTATTTGGACGAGTATGTATTTTATTGTGTTACAATATTTATTTTTTTATAAGAGTTGGAGTATTTTTAAATATTTTCAGTAATTCATTTTTTATTGTCAATAAAAAATAAAGAAAAAATATGTTCAAATTAACTATAAAAACTCATATAAGAGTAATTGCTTTATTCATCTAAAAATTATTTGTTTCTCCTTTTTATTTTAGGTAGGAAAAATAATCTTATTAATTGAGAAAAATGTTTCTTAATTAGTTCATTCCTTATCTTAAATTTTATTGTTTTTAGCTGTGTAGTTTTTTATTTATATAATCATGAAGTTCTACAACTATATTTTTTTTTGTGTTTATTAAAGTTTCAATGTTTTCTATAGAAGGGAAGTTATCCTTAATAAATAATAGTTTTGATTTAAAATTTTGAAAATTTAAATAGTTATATTGGTGATTTGGAAAGCTTAGAAGATTATTCCAATTTAACTTATGAGAGTATTATAATGTTTTAAAAAACTTGGGAATGAGAATGTTGGAATCTTAGTTTTGATGCTTTGTTTGGTATTGTTCTATATGATAATCTTTCATTTATCAAATCACATTTTAAATTAAGTACGGTCGAATTGTATGAAAATGATTGATTATTAACTTTGTGCAAAAAATAGTTTATATTAAATAATTACAATTTTTGAGAAAATTAGAATTTGATGAGGTTGATTAATGCATGTTGGATTTCATGACACATTTTAATTTGCTTTGAAATGTACACTAGATTTTGTATGGTAAATATTTGTTGGAGTGGTATGAATGTGGGAGTAATGGATGTGATTGAAGTTAATTATTTGTAATTAGATAATTAGATTAAGTTGATTTTAAATTTGACAACATAATGTTTCTTTTTTATTTTCATGTTTAAGTAAGATTCTTCTCGTTGGAGTAAGAATTTTCTAAATCAAATAAGAATTGTCTTGCTAAAACAACATGACATAAAATAATCTCTTTTTTTCTCGAATATATGAATGTTTTTATTATGATTATACAATGTACAATATAAATCATTATGATGATCATTACAATAAACAAAGATTATTGTATGAAAGATTATTGCTTTAGGTTAGGGTTTTTTTATGTTTATGAACAATAATTATGTATGAAACAAAGATTATATGAGAATCATTACAAACATATTTTAGTTTTACTAAATATTTAAATCACATATAAAAACAAAAAGTGTGTTACATATCTGACATAAAAAAAATCGAATATAGTTAAAAACTTCTTTTCAGAAAAAAAATTATTAAATAAAAAGACAATAAATATTTATGAAGTGTTTTAATCCTTATATAAATATAATTTGTTTTAAACACTAATAAAGAAAACAAGTTACAACCTAAAGCTAATACTAAATCTCTCTATCCTCCCATAAAAATAAACCAGAGTACATGCATTTAAAAATACATTAATACATTCAAGATTAGAACATAGCAGATTTGTAGATTCTTTATTTATATATATATATATATATACCTCGAATGATGAAAGACATGAATTAATAATATAACGTAATAAATACGTAGCAAGGAAACAGTTACAACTAACGTTGAGTGAGTCAAGAACACACTGCGAAAGACATTCCCGTGATATCAAGAAGTCACTACACACAACCTGGTGACCACTATACACGTCTTAGTGAACTGATTATCTGGCCCACGCGGTAAGAGGCCCAAATCAACCTATAAATAAGACTTCTGAATGGGGAAAATGAACGTTTTTCATATCCTAAGAGAACAGACTAATCACTAGCACTAACTTGAGCGTCAGAGTGCAATCGCAGGTACTCCCACCGACCGACGGAGCACACGTAGAAGAGGAAGAACTTTGAAAAATTCAGAAACTACCAACACGACAACAAATTGTGTATCAAGTTGATCAACATTACTTAGGCTCTGACATCCACACTGTAGATATATAATTAATTAATTGAACCTTCTTTTAAATAAAATTATCCATATAATAAAGTTTTAATTGAACCTTCTTTTAAATAAAATTATCCATATAATAAAGTTTATACTATTTTGAGGGTGTTAGATAATAAATATGCAATATCCAAAGAAGATTTTTTAAAGTGGAGGATATAAGAAAATGATAAAAAATGGTAAGAAGAAGAGATGTTTTACCATTTTTTATCATTTTCTTACCATTTTTTATCATTTTTTTTATATGGTATTAGAGCACCGATCTTGGTGCCCTGACAGTCTCTCCATTTTTATCCCTAAATAAAAAATCATGTCTGGCAAAGAAGGCATCAGTAACGAGTCCGATAGAAACCTCGTACAACGCTTCAGTGCCGAGCAAATTCAGTAATTGGCAAGGGCTATTTACTCGCTCAACAATAACGGTAGAAGTGACAGGTTTGTTAGCTCTGCAGGTCTGCTTGCCCATAACTCCTCTTCTAATTCTGCTTTTACGAAACCATGGATTTTGGATAGCGGAGCAACCCATCACATTGCATCTGATTCACAATTTTTCACACACACTCCATCATCATTTATTTCAAATGTTAATCTGCCCACAGGCTCAACTGCGCCCATCTCATCTACAGGCACAATTAAATTTAATGACAAAATCTCACTCTCAAAGATGTTCTTTGTGTTCCTTCTTTTAATTTAAATCTCATGTCCATTAGTAAGATAACCAGTTCATTAAATTGTTGTGTCGTTTTTACTCCACATGGTTGCGTTTTACAGGACTTGGCTACGGGGAGGATGATTGGCTCGGGTAAACAACACGCAGGCTTATACTACATGTCCCCTCTTCCAAACCAAGCCCACGCATCTCAAATATCGACCGATCCTGATTTATGACACAAGCGTCTTGGACATCCTTCTCCGGCGTGTCTACAACTTGTATCTTCCCTACTACCTATCCCTATCATAATCATTCTCATTCATAATCATTGTAGTATTTGTCCCAAAGCTAAACAGACAAGGCTACCCTTTCCTTTAAGCACAATAAAATCTCATTCTCCATTTAATCTATTGCATTGTGACATTTGGGGTCCTCATAAAACTCCAACTTATTTTGGAAAACGTTTTTTTCTCACTATAGTCGATGACTATACTAGATGTACTTGGCTATTTCTTATGAATCACAAATCTGAAACCCAACATCTCTTAGAGTCATTCATTACATTTGCACAAAATCAATTTCAGGCATCTATTAAAACCATCCGCGTTGACAACGGACTCGAATTTATTTCAATGTATGATTTTTTTCTCGAAAAAGGTATTGAATATCAATGCACTTGCGTTTACACTCCTCAACAAAATGGAGTAGTAGAACGCAAACATAGACATGTTTTAAACACAACACGAGCCCTCCTATTTCAGTCCAATTTACCATTAAAATTTTGGGGAGAATGTGTTTTAACCGCCACATATATCATTAATCGTTTGCCATCACCTTTACTAAAAAATAAATCACCTTCTGAGCTACTATATAATCAACCACCTTCACTTTCTCACCTAAAAACTTTTGGTTGCCTCTGTTACGCAACTGTTGTTTCACCTAAGCAAAAATTTGATCCGCGCGCCCGACAATGCATCTTCATTGGTTATCCTCACAGTAAAAAAGCATACAAATTATTTGATATAGATGCAGACACTTTTTTTACAAGTCGAGATGTCATCTTCCATGAAAGTGTTTTCCCATTCTGCCAACAGTCACAATCCTCACAGACACAATCCTCACCTCCATTACAAGGTATTTTGCCCACTATTGACATTGACTTACCCACTCTTGTCCAACATTCACTCGATCAACCTTCTTCTCTTACTCATCACAATGCACCTGAACCTCCATCAAACCAACCTTTTTCTCCTACTCGTCACAATACACCTGAATCTCCATCAAACCAACTCTCTTCTCCTACTCGTCACAATGCACCTGAACCTCCATCAAACCAACCTTCTTCTCCTACTTGTCATAATACACCTGAACCTCCAGTAAACCAACCTTCTTCTCCCATGCTAAGAAGTTTAGCACCCATTACCAAACCTTCTCCAACCAACCTTCCTGTTCGACGATCCAGTCGCACATCAACCCAACCTTCCTGGCTTCAAGACTACGTAACGGGATCCCAAGCCAATCATTCGACCACTGCCCAAGACCGACCAAATGGAACCAGGTATCCTATGCATAATTTTCTTTCTAATTCACGATTTTCTTCTACACATAGTGCATATCTTGCTAACATCACAGCCACCAAAGAACCTCACACTTATGCTCAAGCTATCCTTGATCCAAATTGGCAAAAAGCAATGGACGAAGAGCTTTCCGCCTTGCAGCTAAATCAAACATGGACCTTGACACCGTTACCCGCTGAGCAGAAACCCATCGGATGCAAATTGGTCTATAAAATAAAGTACAACTCAGATGGTAGCGTCGACAGATATAAGGCGCGCCTTGTCGCAAAAGGGTACACTCAGATTGAAGGTGTCGACTATTCTGAAACTTTTTCACCAACAGCAAAATTAACAACTTTGAGGTGTCTCCTCACCATTGCAGCAGCCAGAAATTGGTTTACTCACCAGCTAGATGTGCAAAATGCCTTCTTACATGGTACATTGCATGAAATTATTTACATGGACTTGCCACCTGAGCATCATCGACAAGGGGAACATTGTATGTCGACTCAACAAATCCCTTTATGGTCTCAAACAAGCATCTCGAACATGGTTTTCAACATTTTCTCATGTGATTAAATCTGTGGGATTTCAACAGTCCAAGACAGATTACTCTCTATTCACAAGACAGAATAAATCATCATTTACTGCCCTTTTGATTTATGTGGATGATATTCTTTTGACATGAAATGATTTGACAGAAATTCACCGTGTTAAAGATTGTTTATTACAACAATTTCGCATTAAAGATCTTGGAGACCTAAAATATTTTCTAGGGATTGAATTTTCCCGTTCCAAAACTGGTATTTACATGTCCCAAAGAAAATATGAGCTTGATATTTTGCAGGATACGGGACTCACAGGTGCTCGTCCAGACAAATTTCCAATGGAACAATACCTAAAACTCACACCAGACGATGGAGAGTTATTAAAGGATCCAGTCAAATACAGGCGACTCATGGGACGACTGATATACCTCACGGTTACTCGGCCTGACATAGCATTTTCGGTTCGGACCCTAATTCAATATATACAGGATCCACGGAAACCCCATTGGGATGCCGCAATTCGAGTCCTAAAGTACATCAATGATCACCAGGACAAGGATTGTTATTGCCATCCGAAAACAATCTGACATTGACAGCTTATTGCGACTCAAACTGGGGAGGTTGTCAGACAACTCGGAGATCAGTATCTGGATATTGCATTTTTCTTTCTTGGTTCCTCTATTATCTCATGGAAGTAAAAAAAAACATAAAAACGTATCAAGATCATCAGCGGAAGCAGAATACCACGCAATGACCAATACTTGTTTGGAGATAGTTTGGTTGCGATTGCAGGATTTAAAGGTGCCATGTAACTTGCCAGCTCAACTTTTCTGTGACAATCAAGCGACATTACATATAGCAGCAAACCCAGTATTTCATGAACGCACAAAACACATTGAGATAGACTACCACATTGTGCGAGAAAAATTACAAGCTGGGATAATCAGTCCTTCATATGTACCGACACAGTATCAACTTGCAAATATTTTTACGAAGGCATTGGGCAATTTGACGCTGCGACACAAGTTTGGGGTTCTTGATCTTCACCTACCAATATTAAGGAAATAATAATTATCAAATTATATGCAATTATTGTATGCAATATTTGACAATATTGTACCCAATTATATGCAATTAATTTAATAATTATAGAATCTCATGATTAGTATCCTATCTAATTAGATTGTAATTTGGGATAAGAGAATAAGAAACATTTCTTCTTCTTACCATTTTTTATCATTTTCTTATAGAGGAAGGATAAAAAAATATAAACAATGTTTTGCTTTGGTTTTTGGGTAAGATGTGAGATTGTTACATCCAAAATGACTTGTAACTAATATGGTCCACCACAACCATTATCTTTGGATAAGCAGCAATTCATTCGTAGATTACCTTCTAAATCGCCAAATTCTCCCATATTTCCCTTTTTCTCAACAAATATATCTATGCTATCCTAATCCACCTAAGCATATCCAAATCCATCTTCTTTCACCTTCTTTACTTTTCTTTTTTGCTTACCTCACCCTTACCCTTAACCATCACTTCTAAAACTAAATCATATATCAAATCTTATGCTTTATATGTATTTTACAGATAATATTTTATTAGTCACATAACATTACTTAACTACTTCAATTTTCATCTTATATTAATTACACGCCACTCATTAATAAGAGTGTCGATAATGGAGGAGGAGATGCCACGTAAGCAAACGTACAATTGAAAGAAATCTAATTCTTCGAATAACGTAAGTTATATAGTTGGATTCTTTGTTATCCATTAACAGTAACACTTTTTGGTCATTTAAAAAAAAAACAAAAGCAACTTGCTTAATTAATCCTTTAAACCGCATTTATATCGTTACTTAGCGTTAATCACCAATGCTTAAGCAAATGATGAATATTCTAAGTTAGCAGCCCTCAAATATATTACGTACCGAAAGATCGATATTATTCTTGATAGTCATAAAGGATAAGAATGAATGAATATAGAAACAATGAATATTGCACCAAAAAATGAAAAAGAAAAACAATGAAATACCTGCACAAATATTCTTTGTTTTTTAGTACTGCAAAGATTGTATATATTTCTGTATTTCTTTTTACACATGGCTTTCCAAATATGTTTCATACTTGCTGTAATGTATTCATATATTCTTTTCTTCTTCTCCCTTTTTCCTTCTTCTTGCTTCCGAATCTTTATGTTTCGTATACATTCTCTTATTTATAAAATGTATGACAAATTTACTTTAATTCCACGAACAATGTCAATTTACAAACCCGTGAATGGCTTATTATGAGTTCCTTTTTCTCTTCATTGAAACAAGAGGTTTATTTTAAAAAATAAAAATAAACTTTTTTTATAAGCTGAAATTAGTTGAACTAATTTATAAAAATTATTTTCTAAATTTGAATTCAAGAACAAGTTTATTTTACCTTATGAAAAAATTGATTTCATTTTTTTCTTAATGCCGAGGTAAAAGTTTCATCCAATATTAAGATGCACGAAAAATCTAGCAGGAAAATATTCAGCAAAAAAACTGCGATGTGTAGAGTGAGTTTAATTGATATAGTTATGTGATATAACCTTTAATGAAATGAGATTTTATTCCTAAATATCACTATAAAATTTGTTGAAATAAAATAGAAAAACAACACATTTTACTAAATATATGAGTAACTTTTACATTTGAAGATAATAGTTATACCTTTACAATTATGGATAAACGTTAAAGTTAAGCAACTTTCCATAAAATCAAGTTTATTAAAATATACATCCCCACTATGTAATAAAACAAATACAGGTTAGGTGTTACATTTATTTAAACATTTAGATAAAAAAAAGTCTTTTATAAAAAAAATTCGGAAGATATTTCTTAAGTTTTAAAAATTAAGCATATATATATATATTCAGATGTATGATTAATTATCATATATTTGTAGCCATATTTTTAATTTAATTTTTTTTTCTAACCTAATTTGTATAATCTATCCAAATCTTCCATCACTAATTAACCCTGATGTTTCTTGTTTTTTTTATAACAAAGGGAAAAATAAAACAGACAAGAAAAAAATAAGATAAAATTAAGTAATATATGATGAGGATGGAAATATGTGAACCTAATAATGCTATATAAATTTGTAGTCAAGATTGTCTGTAAATTAGGTTGTCCTAAACTTGTTTTTTTTTTATTACTTCATAACTTGATTTCGTATAAGAATGAAGTTTATTATGGTTTTAAATAGTTCAATGAAAACATTCTTAAATAAACCACTTAACTTATTAGTTAACGAGACTATAACTGAAAATATCAACAAATTTATAGGTTAACAAATATATTATTAAACATATAAACTTAATGAACTAACATATCTGTCACAACATTATAGAAACACTTCAATCGACAAAAAAAAAATACTACATTTAATGGATATTCAAAATGAGCCCAAATTAAAAATTTAGTTAATAATTTAAATAATTCTACTTTATAGATTATATATTTTATTTTTATTTTTATTTTAAAATAAGCCAACCTGTCAAGCATAATGAACTTTTCTAAAATCCCACAGCTCTGTACAAAAATAACTTTTTAAAAAGTCTGAACTTTTGCTAAAGAGATTAACTCCTTGAGGAACGATCTATCTTATTTTCACTTTTAAACACAATAAATAATAAGATGGTAAAAAATATTAATATACATTTTGGGAGATATTTTATCCATTTTTCTGTACCCGAAATTAATTATGCAGCTACGTGAAAATTGACATAAAACAACATTTACGATTTACATATTTCAATAGGATTTTATTTTCATTATTTTTTATTATTATAAAGAATTTATCCTAATTTGTGTTTTTTAATTAAAATAAGTCATGGACGAGTTATATACTTTGACGCTTGACCAGTCCACTGCTCTTCCTCTCATGATAATTCACCTTACGCGGCTTCCTCCTGTGCCAAAAGAGTACTCCTTCCTACTTTTCAAATTTCCCCTTTTTTTATATTCTTCTCTGCAATTATGGAAAATCCCCAACAATTTTTATCTCTTCTTTAATGGAAAATACTTAAAATACACTCAATTTATTTATATATTATTTCTACCTTATTTTTTCCATATCTCTTTTGTTTTGTACTAAGTCATTTTGCTATATTTATAACTTTTTCCCCTGAATTTTTTTCTTTTTCTGTTATCTTTACTAACAAAATTCTAACTAACTTTGATAGAAAAAAATTGACCGAGTAGCAATGGTGACACAACACGTAGTCCCTCCGAAGGCGTGGGGAGAATTATATATTTTTTTAGAAGGAAATTAACTTTAGTCGTTTTGGTCCCACTTATTGCGTCAAAATCTTCTGAACTTTCATCTTCAACCTCCATCATTTCTTTATTCCCATGATTTCAATCCGCAGCCATTTTTTCAGTTACCCAAATCACAAACAAATCTCTCTCTCTCACTCTTCCACCACCGTCCATTCTCCCTCACTTTCTCCTAATATAAATTCCATGCACAAACCCAAACATCACTTGTAAGAAACACACAAAACTACACTACTGTCTCTACAACAATGACACTCTCTGTAACACCAACTTCCCAACCAAACACTTCACCTTCCTTCTCAAAACCCAACTTCAACCCCACTTTCTCACATCCCACCACCCCAACCTTACCCTTCAACAAGTCCCAACTCGCTTGGGATCGCCTCAAGAGTAACTCAGTGGAATGCAACTCACCCCCACTCGGCCACAAGTGGACCCAATATCAAGGAATCAACCACTGGGAAGGCTTGTTAGACCCTCTTGACGACAACCTACGCGCCGAAATCCTAAGATATGGCCACTTCGTAGAATCCGCCTATCGCGCTTTCGATTTCGACACAAATTCCCTGACATACGCCACGTGTCGCTTCCCTGAAACATCACTCTTGCCGCAAACTGGAATGCGAAAATCCGGTTATAGAGTAACTAAAAACTTACAGGCCACATGCGGCGTTCAATTACCCAGTTGGATTTCTTCTGTGTCGCAACTCCCACGTGTTCAATCGAGCTGGATTGGTTACGTGGCAGTCTGTGAAGACGAGAAGGAAATTAGGCGGCTGGGAAGACGTGACGTGGTGATTGCTCTTCGAGGAACCGCCACGTGTCTGGAATGGCTGGAAAACCTTCGTGTTACCTTGACGAAATTGCCTGAGCATATGGGTTGCGGAAGCGAAGAGTGCATGGTGGAGAACGGTTTTCTGAGTCTCTATGTCTCCAAAACGGACACCTGTCCCAGTTTGCAAGACATGGTTCGGGAAGAGGTTGCCAGAGTGATCCAGTGTTATGGCCACGAGCCACTTAGCATAAGTATAACCGGGCACAGCCTGGGTGCTGCACTCGCCCTTCTCTGCGCCTACGATATAACCACCACCTTCAAAAATTCTCCGATGGTCTCAGTGGTTTCCTTCGGTGGGCCCCGAGTCGGTAACGATAAGTTCAGGGCCCAGTTGGAGAAGAGTGGAACCCGCATACTAAGAATCGTAAACTCCGATGATGTAATCACAAAAGTTCCTGGACTTGTGGTCCCGGACGACGACGTGGCCTGCAATGCTGGTGTCCACGTGGCGGGCTTGCAGACTTGGTTCCGCAAGGTTGTTCAGGACATGCAGTTGGTGTATGCTGACGTTGGACAAGAGTTGAGAGTGAGTAGCAGGGAATCGCCATATCTGAAGAAAGGAGATGTAGCCACGTGTCATGATCTCAAGACATATCTTCACTTGGTGAATGGTTTTGTTAGTTCCTCTTGTCCTTACATGAGCAAAACGATGCAGTATCCAGCGGAAGCCTCCCTTTGATTTTTTATTCAAAAATTACTACAATGTGTATAATTCTCGCAAGATTAGTCTATTCTAACTGTGCATAATTAAGACTAATATAATTTTGTTTCTTAATTGTTTTTTTTTTATATAAAACTTTTACCTTAAACATTCATATCTCATATTTACTACACTTCAAATCTCATATCTACTACACTTCGAGTAACAACCATCATAAATTAATATAAAAAGATTATACCAAAATTTATATTAAAAAAAAATACGTAATCTATATTTATTAATTAAGAACTCTATTATATCAATAAAAATATTTTCTATAAAAAATATTAAGTTAACAAGTTTATGAACACATGCATTCTCACCATAGTTCACTCACCTATTACAAAACATCCAAATAACATTAGTTATAATAATAAATACAGCACAAAGCAAAGCAGAATCAAATCAAATTATAAACTAACAAGATTAATATGTATAACTCTATAAAATTTAACAAACAAAGTTGTCTAAATATAAAAAAAAACGAAAATCTTTTTCTTCTAATAAGTTTTTTTCAAAAAAAAAAGCCAAAAGGGTCATTACAATAAACTGCATGCGTCTTGAATAATGCGTCTTGATGATGCATTTGTCACTCTCAAATCCTGAAGACTGAATTATGATTCCATAAAGGATAATTGCACAGTGTACTGCACTGCATTTATGAGTGTGGCATGATGCGCATATAATTTGATGCAAACAAGTTTTGAACCAGTAATCTTCCCCTACTCATTTCATGCTCACTGTACTATTCGTGTTGGTTCAGGCACGTCAAGTTTCAACTCACTCTACGTCAGTCAAACACTGCTACTACCTATTATATATATTTTTACTAAATTAGACACTTCAACAGATATTTTCAGCCACACTTTTCTTATATTTCTATTTCTATCACAAATTCTCTTCTGTTGCTAAAAATACTAACCATCTAAGAGTGACGCAAAAAGGTAAAACAATGATACCATACTATTATTTTTTCTGAATAGAGAGGAAATTGAGCCAATTGGAATCAACCAGAGGAAAATAAAATAGGCTCATTTTTGGAAATTAATATTTTAAGTTTATCTTAATATTTCAAGATAGAAAATTTTAGTTTTTTTAATAGAAGATTCTCTGATTTAAAACAGTAACTTGTATTTCACACGATATACTTTTTATATGCATATTTATTCTTTTTTATTAGTTAATAGATTACATATTTTATTTTCTCAACATTTTATACTTTTTTCTAGTTTAAAAAAGTTCGATATTCAATTACTAATTAGTAAACCATTTCATTATTTAAAATTTATGAATTTTCTACATGATCAGTGGTGTTAACTTCTAAGAAAAATGTTCTGAATATATTGCTCGAACAATATGCCATCCTCCGGAAAATACCAAGAATGACAACATAAAACTATTTTTTGCTATAATATAAAATGTTTTAACATTTTATAAAACCAGAAATTAGTGAGGGTCTTTTCACTATTTTATTTGTTCGTGTTTAACATTTGATAATCCTAAAAAAAATATAAAATTGTTAACTAAGGGTTAAAGGTTTTATATATTTATGAATGAAAAATTTTGGTTGGAATTTAATTGGAATGAATGGGGTTGGTATTGGTGATGGATTGATGTTTGAGGCTAATAATTGTTGGTTATGATTGGGCACAGTATTGGAATTGACCTGAGAAATGATAGTGACAAAAGTGAGTAAGCAATGATGATAATGCTGAAAGAGGTCCAAATGAGAGTAATTGGCTAAACTTTCAGAAACATTTCATATGGACTTCATCAACTTCAATTTTTTAACTACTTGGAATCTAATGACTTTACTACATGTACACACTTACATTTTAGTAAAATGTAATGCTTCCCTTTCTATTTCATTTTTTAATTTTTACAATACAAATATTTTGTTTTGTAATTTTAAAATTAGTCATTTCAATCTAACAGTACAAATTAAAATAATAATATTAACTTCTACATCACATATGTTATACAGTATAATGTGGTCCTAAGTTTTTTTTTTATCAGCATATAAGTTATTTGTTTATTTTAAGTGGCTGGAATTTTTTTAACATTAACTTTCATGCAATTGCATAATTTTTCTTTGATTATTGTGATACCAAATCAAACACAATAGTGAAAGAAAAAATCTATATAGACTATGTCATATGTAATTTAAACTAATGTTTTTGACTAATCACTTTTTAATTTTAACTATTCGATTAAAATTATTGATTTTGATAATTTAGAGGATTCAATTCTGTACTTTTAAATAAGAAAACCAAAATTTATTTTAGTTTTTTTTTTTATAAATTCAATTTGAGATATACTACAGTAGCAAGAATTAAAAAAAATAAGGGATTTTTTTTTGTAAAAAATATGATATTTAATTAAAAATGTTAAATTATATAAATATTTTTAGTAATCAATAATTTTCTAATACCTTAGCCAAAAAGCCTTTCTATAACAATACTTAGTAACTTATTAAAACAAGGTCTATGTAATGAATTTTCTAGTTATTAATAATTGAATATATGTTTTTCTTATTCACTTTTCTTATTAATATGATAGACAAAAAAATACCTACAATGCTATATGTTTGTGTTATGTGCACCAATTATATTGAAGTTTTATCTTGATAATCTACATAATAACTAATTCTATAAATGTCAAAAGAATATTATTGAAATACGAATTCAAATTTTAACTATAGAATAAGATAAATAGAACTTATGGTACTATATCTAAGTAATATTTTAATATTATAATTTGTGAGAATATATTAATATTGATAGACATATTTTAATATATATATATATATATATATATATATATATATATGTGTGTGTGTGTGTGTGTGTAACTATTGCTTGAATAGATGAAATATATGTAGTTAAATTTGTTTGTAGAGTTATTTATTCAATATTATTGGTGACTTTGACGGTTATAACTGGTGGATTTGTATACATATCATGGCTAGTTAGTTAGTTACAAATGTTTCAATCTAAAAGATTATTTAAAGATAGGGTAAAAGTTTTGAAATTTTTATTATGGGCACATGTTAGTAATGAACTTTTAGTCTTAATATGTCTATGTTGTACGATTCTTTTTTTAATAGGTTTTGGATAACTATATGAACTAGCCTTTTTTATAAAGGTTTGAGTATTATTTAAATATTTTCATTTATTTAATTAATTATTTTGTTGATAAATAAATATTAAACGGATCCATCCTAAGATAAGGCATTATTATATTTTCAGCGTTTAATTATATATTTATGAATATATGTGTCTAATTTAAAAAAAAAAATAGTGATGCGTTCCCTTCCGCCTATTAAAAAATTACATAATTATAGGATATAATTTGGGTCTAATTTTCAAGTTAAATTGTCGTAGCTTATTCAAGTTAAGTTACATAATTTTCAAATTAAATTACATATATATATATATATATAAATATAATATTTATTGTACTTACCAATAATATCTTATAGAAAAGGAGATCAAACAACGCACACGCGTAACAGCTCCAATATTTAATATGCCTATTAAAATATCTATGCGTAAAATTTGTGCATTATGTATTTCTAATTTTTCTTTAAAAAAATAATATAGTATAATTATTTATTTAACTTAATTATATATAAATAAAGGTTATATTTTTTTATTTTTTTAACACTTATTTTGTTTCTAATTTTTTAGATAAGTTCTAGGGAGACCATACATAAGAAGTTTGGAAGATTTTTGGTAAATGAACTTTCATTTTAAATTGGTGATAGATGGTGAAAAGAAAAATGAATTCTATATTTATGGATAGAGAGCTAGAAACTATAAAGTATACTTAATTACTTTCATTGTGCTTGTTGTGGTTTCATTTATTTTTTTGGTAAATAGTTGGAAATATTTGAGTTTTGTACACATATTTAAGCATCATTTGTGTTAAGGTGAGTTATAAGTGTTTTTTTATAGTTATTTGTCTTAAAGTTAATTCTAGGTTATGTATATTGGTGAGATTTGTTGGGACTCTTAGATAATTAATTTGTGCTGTGAATAATGTTCATAATCAAAGGAAGTTATTGGGATTGTTACTTCATTAATATGTATTGTGAATGATGTTTATAAAAAACTGAAATAAGAACTTGTTGGGATATTGTAAGTATTCATAATATCATAAATGCAAATTCTCCTTCCACCATCATACCTTTCTAATGCTCTTCCATATTAATTGTGAAAATTTGATTTTAACTTTTATAAATTTAAGTAATCTCAGTTGCACCTCTACTTCTTATATCTCCCTTCTAACACTTTCATTTTTCTCTAATACCAGCATTAGAGAGTCGTTCAATCATTTAAGTGTGTGTGAGAGAGAGAAATTTATTGAAAATATTAATTGTATTTTATGTTCCTTAATGTGATTTTTTTTTTCTGAGTTTTGTACTTCATTTTTGCTCCTTGCTGGATTTTTCCAATGTTTATGACTTCTGAAAGAATTACTACCAAATTAAAAAAATAAATTGATTCTTTCACTTTAAATAATAATAAAAGTAAACATATTTTTTTTAAATATCTTTTTGTCTTGTTTGATTATTTTTTTCATTATTAGAAGAGAAATGATCTAATTATTGTTAACTTATATTTTTATATGACACAAATTAACTCAAATAACTTAATACTCTTATTTAGTTCTTTTTAGGTTTTAAAAATAAATAACATCAAACAGATTTTCTAAAATATAAAGGATTCAATTTAAACATGACATTTTTAGTAAACTAAAACTTAGTTTACAGGAAACTTTATTTGATACATCTTGAGTTTCAAAATCATTAAATAGAAACTAATTTTAAAGATAAAAAAATAATTAATTATTATATTGACTAAATTAGATATTATTTTAGAAACTAAAAAAATATCTAAATTAATCTCTATTGTTATTAAATAATTTCTTAATTATATCTAAATACTTCATCACTTATAAAATAAAATCACAGCTAATAATATTTATATTAATTCTGTACCTATTCTTGTCAGTATACCACTACCCCCAAAACTCACTCCATACTAACCAAAATTAAGTTATAATTAACCAAATCATCTAAAATCAAGCTTTACATTGATTACTTCTTGCCACTTGCCCCATCCATCAACATAAAGCTGTATCCACTTGTGATACCAAAGTTCAACGATTTAATTACAGGAGAATTAATTTCATCTTTTCTAAAATCATTTTAAATGATACTCATGACATGTGTAACACATCATTCCAACCATGTCAAAATATAATCATAAACGATTTAATCATATGCTTTGTAGCTATTTATTTTCTATATTAAAATGATTATTTCTAATAAAATTTATTACTAAAAAGATATTATATTATAGCTTCTAAATAATAGTATTGGTCAAATTACGATATTATTAAAATTGACCATAATGAAAAAAAAAAAGTTAAAAAAGTAAAATACTATAATAATAAAGTTGTCTTAGTCAATTTTAAGTCTACTTAATATTAAACACTAGAATCAACTTAGTTGACTCTAAATCAATAATAATTATTTTTAACTTTTTGAATGAGTAAAAATATTGTGTTAGTATCATGTCACAAGACAATTATGAAATAGAAACCAATTTTTAAAAACAAAAAATAATTAGTTGTTATAGTTACTAAATTAGAAACCATTTTAGATACTAGAAAAAATTAGTTTCTAAATTAATTTCTATTTGTGTTAAATGGTTTTTAAATTGGTATCTAATTAACAACCAAAATATTTGCTACCAAATTTAGAAACTAAATAAGTGGTAGTTAAAACTTTGGTAGATAATTAGATACCAATTTAGAAACTATTTAACAATAATAGAAATAAACTAATTTGAAACCATTTTTTTAGTTTCTAAAATGGTATATAATTCAGTTACTATAACAACTAATTTTTTTTTTGTCTCTAAAATTGATTTTTATTTTATATTTTTTCTCATAGTGTGTTAGTGTTGTTTCTAATGCTAAATAAATGTTTAAAAAAAATTAAGATTTATTTAGTTGACATTAATATTATTTAGTATTTATATTTATTTAAGTTAATGCTAGCTAGATTGACACTCATTTTATTTATTTTATTATTATTTAAGTTAGTGTCAACTTAACTAACACTTATTTATATGTTACAAATACATCGGGTCTTTGAGAACAAATAAGAATCATAAATTATTCTTAATCAAATGATTTAGATTTGACAATCACAAATTTCTTCCCTCATAATTTCTCTTTCTTACTTTTTTTTATATAAATTTTCTCACACTAGCATCAACTTTATTCACATTAAACTACTAGAATTATTCAAAAGTCAACATTGAATTAAGATTCATGGTTGTAGAGTCCAATGTATGCAAGACACAAATCCCACGTTACTATTAACGTTTGTTAAATTTTTTATAATTTGAAATTTCTTTTTCTCTACTCTTTTATAATACAATTTACCGTTCACTAAAATATAATTTCATGATATTTTTAATCTATGTAATAAAAAAATCAATTTCCATAAAATATATATTTTTTTATATTTTGAAAGTCTAATTTTTATAATTTTTTGAAAGTTTTAATTAATAGGACATTTTAAGTAAAATAAGAAAACGTGAATGAATTGATACTTAAAAACAAGAAAAAAAAATGGTACAACTATAGGAGGAAAACTCTACAGTAGGGTTTCGTTTTCGCTTTGCTCAATGCCGTGCGGAGCCGCTACTTCGCTCTTCTCACTCTCCAATTCCAATTCCCCTACGCGTTCTTCACTGCATTGATTCTTCTTCCTCTTCTTCTCTTCTGATCAAAATAGACGTGAAAACCAAATCCTTCCCTCAAATAGGATCACCCCCATTTTAAGATTTGGGGGTTTTAGGGTTTTCTACTACAGGTCCGGCGCGGTCGACGGCGGTGACTGCAGAGGTGGTGGCTCACGTGGTGGTGCGGTGCGGTCGCTATTTCGTGTGTCTTGCGGAAGTTTTTGGCGGCAACTTGTTAGCCTTTTAAAATGGCGGAGGGCTCTGCGGGTTTCCTCATTCCATGGACTTGTTTGATGGATCGAAAAGTATGTCCTGATAATAAAGTATATTCTATGTCCGGTCAAAGGAAGATTTTTGCTCAGGCTTTGGGAAATACATGTGACATTCCTTTGTCCCAACTACCTACCCCTTGTATTAAGGGTGACATGATTGTTGTCCGGATTGATGAGGCAGATTACTTGGCTGGTCTTGAGGATTGCAAAACCCATCTCCATGGTCGGGTTATTCTATCTAAGGGGGATAAACCTCTCACACACCTAGATTTAACTAAAAAGTTGCAGCCGGTGTGGAAAGCTCTTGGACCATGGAAAGCAATTCCTCTTGGAAAAGGTTTCTATGAGTTTGAGTTCGCTTCTATAGAAGACATGCGACGGGCCCTCGGGATGGGTTCGCTGAAGTTATCTCCTGGTTTATTGAGATTGTTTGCTTGGACAAAAGACTTTGTCCCAGCTACCATGAAGAGTACCAAAGCTCAAACATGGGTTAGAATCTACCATTTGCCTTTGGAGTATTGGAAACCAAACACAATATATTCCATCGTTAGAGGCCTTGGTACTCCTTTGTCTTTGGATGAGCATACTATGAGAAAGAATAGGGGTATGTTTGCTAGAGTGTTGGTGGATATTGATCTACTGTCCCCTCTCTCCGATAAACTTTTAGTTGAACGTCCAGACTTTGCTTTTGTAGCTGGTGTGGAATATGAATGGCTCCCTCCATTTTGTTCTCATTGTAAGATGATTGGGCACGAGCTTGCTCAGTGTCGGGCGATCCATGACCAGGATCGTGTTCTTGGGCCTCAACATAAACCTTCTCAGAAGGCATCTTATGATGAACGGGACCAAGGGAGGACCGTGATTCCTAAACAACGTAAAGAATATAGAAAAAAAGATCCGGAGACAAAACTCGTGGAAGGCCTCATTGATAAGTTGAAAGTTGATGAAACAGGTGGAGTGGAGGATGATTTTGCAGATATGCCTCCTCTTGAGGATGCTTCAGATCATGATAGGTCCTCACCCAAGCAGGGGTTGTCCACTCCCACTTTGGATTCACTTGTTGTTATGCAAGCTAAGGACTCAGAGTCAAATTCAACAACTTTTATTGATGATCATCATGTGGAGGTATCTGTTCCTGTGATTGTACCATCTCCGTTGCGTAATACCTCTCCTCGGAGGGTTAAATCACATGCGGATACTAATGCACCAGTTCCTAATGTGGAGGTCTCTACTATTGTGACTGGACCATCTCAGTCGCCTCATACCTCCCCTCAGAAGGCTAAATATCTTGGGGATGTTAAAGCAATATAGTTGGTCCTTCAAAATCACTTTTCTTCTCTTGATGGTTTGGAAACTACAGATGTGGGAGGTGATTCTCTTATTGGAGCGTCAACTATTCCGCCTACCATTGTTGGAATTAATTCGGATCATATTGAAAATCAGGTTGTTTCAAAATTTTGGGCTGACTCTAATGACATGGAGGAGGATGACAGTGATAATGGGGAGGAAACAATTCGCACTAAAAGAAAACCAGGGAGACCACCTAAGGGGACTGGTAAATCCAGGAAAACTGCTAAGGCAGTTCTCTCTACAACGTCACAATGAAGGTCTCTTCATTTTTTTGGAATGTCAGAGGATTGGGAAATCACAAAACTGTGGAGATGTTGCTTAGTTTACTTAACCTACATAAACCTCTCCTGGTTTTTCTTGCTGAACCCATGATGTCGTACAGTAATGCTTTCGACGTCCTTTTCAAATCTGTTAATATGCATTTGGTGGCTACGTCTCCTATTGTTAATAAAGTTGCTAAGCTTTGGTGTTTGTCGGTTCCTAATCTTGTCCAAAATTTCTTGGTTAATGATCAATTTATCTTTGTAACTTGTCGTCTGCAGGATAAAAGTTTTAGCTTTGCAAGTGTTTATGGTGCTAACACATACTTGTCTAGATGATTTTTATGGAGGGATCTTAGTTTCTTCACAGGGCCTTGGTGTATTCTGGGAGATTTTAATGTGTGCTCTCGACGGATGACTGTAAAGGGGGGGGTGGCTCCTAATCAGGTTTCTTGAAATGAATTCCTGGACTGGATTAATACTAATGATCTTTCTTGTATGCCTTTTACTGGATCTTGTTATACTTGGTGTAACGGAAGGAGAGGGTTGCATAGAATTCACAGAAGACTGGATAGGGCTTTATGTAATGGAGTGTGTCTGGATGAATGGGAATCTTGTACTTATCAGGTTCTTGTTAAAAATTGTTCTGATCATTCCCCTATTCTTGCTAGTCTTGCTAGTAATTCTTTGAGGAAGGTTAACAATTTTCGTTTCTTTTCGATGTGGCTTCAGGACACTTCGTGTCTAAAGCTTATTCATGATTCTTGGGCTAATCAGGTTGTTGGTTGTCCTATGTTTATCTTGCAACATAAGTTAAAAAGGTTGAAACTTGAGCTCCGAGACTGGAATAAAAATTCTTTTGGTAATGTTCATAATGGAGTTCTTCTTAAGCAGGGCATCCTTCTTGGTATTCAAAAAAGCTTAGAGACTGCTAGTTTGTCTGATAGTGATGGACTTCTCTGTCAAGAAAAGATTGCTAAGGAGGAGCTTGATCATGCTCTTCACTGTCAATATTTGTTTTGGAAAGAAAGGGCTAGGATGTCATGGTTCAAGGACGGAGATCGAAATACTGCTTTTTTCCATGCGGTGGTCAAAAGGAGAAATAATTCTAGTGGGATTCATCGTCTACGGATTGATAATGAGGTTACGGAGGATCCTAAAATCATTGAGGATCATATTTTGGACTTTTATAAATCTTTATGCTGAGTCTATTTCTAATGTTCTGGATACTGATAATATGGAAGATTTTATTGGTACTTATATTCCTGTGATGGTTTCCTCTTAGGAGAATATGATGTTGATTAAATGTCCAGATTTTTCTGAAATTAAAAATGTTGTTTTTAATCTTAACGGTAATAGTGCTCCTGGTCCTGATGGTTTTGGTGGTGTTTTCTATCATTCTTGCTGGGAAATTATTGGGACAGATGTTTGCAATGCTGTTCAACAGTTTTTTAAACAAAATTGGGTTCTTCCTGGAATGAACAGTAATGTGGTATCTCTTATTCCAAAGGTTCAAGGTGCTGATTCCATTAAAGATTACAGGCCAATTGCTGTTGCTAATTTCAAGTTTAAGATTATTTCCAAGATACTGGCGGATAGGCTTGCACTTGTGGCTGCTAGAATCATTTCTCCTAATCAATATGGATTTGTGCAGGGTAGACAGATTCAAGATTGCATTGGTATTGCTTCTGAAGCTATTAACATGCTTTCTAAAAAGGTTAGAAGAGGTAATGTGGCTTACAAAGTTGATATTCATAAAGCTTTTGACACTCTGTGTTGGAAGTTCTTATTATTAGTTTTAAAACGCTTTGGTTTTCACCCCTCATTTGTCGGTTGGATTAGTACAATTCTCCGTTCAGCTATGCTTTCTATAAGAATAAATGGTAGTTTGGTGGGTTTTTTTCCTTGCAGTCGAGGGGTAAGACAAGGTGATCCATTGTCTCCTTTACTTTTCTGTCTTGCAGAGGAAGTTCTTAGTAGAGGTCTCTCTAAGCTTGTGAATGATAAGAAGATTTTAAATATGGCCAGTCCGCAAGGTTATCTCACTCCCTCTCATATTTTGTATGCTGATGACATATTTATTTTTTGTAGGGGGGATATTAAGTCTCTTAGAAATTTGAGTTCTTTTCTTAAAACATATGGTGATTTTTCTGGTCAATATATTAATAACTCTAAAAGTAGTTTCTTCACCAAGGATAATTCTCCAAGATTTGTCACCAAAATTCAAAATATTCTTTCCTGTAGTCATGGTTGTTTGCCTTTGAATTATTTAGGAGTGCCTATCTTTGTTGGTGCTCCAAAGTGTCGGTTTCTTCAACCTTTGGCTGATAAAGTTAAATTGAAGCTAGCATCTTGGAAAGGTAAATCTCTTAGCATGATGGGTCGAATTCAGCTGGTCAATACAGTGATTACTGGATCTCTAGCTTATAGTTTTAATATGTATAAGTGACCTGTTTCACTTATTAAGCAAGTTGAGCAGTGGTGTCGGAATTTTATTTGGACTGGTGATATTCTGAAAAAAGGTATTGCTACCGTTAATTGGGGGAAAATTTGTTCACCTCTTGAGGATGGAGGCTTGAATATTATTAATCTTCATCATGAAAATAATGCATATCTTCTTAAGCTTGCTTGGAACTTTGCTTATAGCGACAAACCTTGGTCTTTATTCTTGACAGCCAGGGTTCTTAAATCAAAATATGAATTTAGAACGGTTTATAGATCTTCCTCTCTCTGGCCTGGAATTAAGCAATTTTATTCTACCATACTTGACTATACTTCTTGGACTGTTGGTACAGGTTCTTTTATTAATTTCTGGAATGATAAATGGTGTTCTACTACTTCTTTAGCAAATATTGCAGGGTTATCTGATGGTGTTAGCATTCCAGATACAGTCTCTCAATTTTGGACAGGTTGTGATTTGAATATTCCCTTCTCTTTAAAGCAGATGTCTCATTTTTTTAATCATATCATGATTAGAGAGGAACAGGATATTCCTAATTGGATTCTAAATGAGTCTGGTTGTTTCACTCTTAAATCGGCTAGGACTTTTTTCTTGGAACCAGGAGTTCCAAGTGGTTGGGGTAAATTCATTTGGTCTTCATCTATTCCGCCTTCCAAAAATCTAGTACTCTGGAAAAATTTTCATGGGCGACTTCCTACAGATCAACATATTCAGAATAAGGGTTTGCATATATGTTCTATGTGTTCGCTTTGTGAAAAGCAAGAGGAATCTATTCAACATCTATTTTTTGAATGTTCTAACGCATTGCATATTTGGAGTTGCGTACGACAAATTTTTCTTACTTCTCATTTCTCTAATAAGGATGATCTACTTTCTTTTATTAAGAGTGATGGTAGTCCTTTGGTTAAATTGATTAAGCTTGCGGTGATAACCTTTTCTATATGGATGATATGGCGTATGAGAAATTATGCTAGATTTCAGGATAAGATTGGGGTTTCTAAGGCTATTTTGATAATTAAAGATTTAACTTGTCTAGTGGGAAATTCGTCTAAAGCTTCAATGAAGAATGATATGTTGGACTTCAATGTGATTAAGTTTTTCGGTATTAAGACTCGTAGTGGTAAAGTTCTTCGTCCTCTTCCTATTAGATGGGAATTTCCTTCACCAGGCTGGGTCAAAATTAATACTGATGGGGCTGCTAGGGGGTATCCTGGTCTTGCTACTTGTGGATGTATTTTTCGTGGGAGTATGGGAGAATTTATTGGTGTTTTTTCAGCGTTTCTTGAAGTTCAAACTGCTTTGGTTGCTGAGTTTTATGGAGTTATACATGCTATGGAGGAAGCTCAAAAAACGGGACTTACTAATCTCTGGCTTGAATGTGATTCTGCCTTGGTTTGTGCTGCGTACTAATGTTCCGTGGATGCTTCAGAATCTATGGAATACTTGTCTTAATTTTTGTGGGACAATCAGGTTTAGGGTAACTCATATTTTTCGTGAAGGGAATGCGTGTGCTGATAAGTTGGCTAATTTAGGATTTATTCATAGAGAATCATTTCATTGGTATAATAGACTCTCAGCTAGTCTGTTCTTAGACTTATTTATGAATAGGTATAATCTACCTATGTATCGTTTGTGTTAACATATGGGTTTTGGTCTAGTCCCCCCATATTTTTGTATTTTCTTTCTTTTTTTTATTTTCTTTTTTTTAATAATATTTTTTTTTCATGTGATGGCAGATGATTGTTGTTACTTGAGGTGTCAGCTTAGCTGAGATGTCAAGTTGCATAGTGATGCCTAACACGAAAACTTTATAAGAGAGAAGAAAACGTGAATGGTAGTTTATTAAGAATATATTAAGCAAACATATATTTAAAATGTAAAAGAAGTTAGTTTATTGAAAATATAATTTGATAAAGTTTGAAGCAGTTATTAGAAAATGGAATAAGAAAAAAGAGCATAAAAATGTTGATTAAGTAACTGAATTTTGTTTGGCGTATAGAAGAGGTAAAAAGAGTAAAGAAAGTAAACGCGGACGGTAGAGAAAAGTTGAGTGCGTGTGTATCTGAAGTGATAATGAGAGGAAATCTTAGCACAAGTTTTTGAAGGACAAAATTCATGGAACCAATCATGCAAAAAGTGATGTTGAAGGAATAAAAACAAAGAATGTGTAACATGCCACAATAGATTCACTTGTGGACGAGATAGCTTTCAAGATAACGGTCCTCAATTTTGCTGTACCATCAGATTTTCAGTGCCCTAGGCCGTACCCTATTCCACTCTCCACATTCTTCTTCACAATCATTCTAACAATATTTCTCACTTCTTACCGCCCACTTCAACTCCACAAATATATATATATATATATATATATAAACAATAACTAATAGTGATAACGTAGGTTTTTTTTTACGAAATTAGTGTAATTTCTTTTTGTAAATTACAATTTTGAATAAAAATAATAATAAGTAAGTGGATGAATTTAAAGTGGAAAGACAAAAAATAATTAGTTATTATATTAACTAAATTAGAGACAATTTTAGAAAAAAAAAATGGTTTCTAAATTAGTTTTGATTATTGTTAAATAGTTTTTATATTGGTATCTAATTTTTTTTATCAACAATAAAAAAATAAATAAATGAGAACAACTTCAGGATGGTCCAACCCTTATACAGAAATTACATTACCATCCTCCTAACTAAAAACACCTACCAGAATCATCCCCATACAATCCAAAGGATTCAACTCCCACATAGAGTAAGGAAAGAAAGCACAACTGGACTTTGCAAAAATACAAAACCAAATTAGTATCTAATTAACAACCAAGGTTTTAACTACCAATTATTTAGTTTATAAATTTGGTAACAAAAACCTTGGTTGCTAATTAGATATCAATTTAGAAACCATCTAACAATAATAAAAAATTAATTTAGAAATTACAAAATATTTTTAGTCTTTAAAATGGTTTTTAATTTAGTTACTATAGCAACTAATTATTTTTTTTCACTAAAATTTAGTTTTTATTTCATGATTTTCTTTGGTGATTTTTTTTTCAACATAAAATCATATTACAAGGTATAACTTTCACTTTAAAATAGTTAGATAATATGCTACTTAATCATTTTCAAAATATTTTTTTACCCAAAATAGTAATTTAAAAAAAATCACTCTACTTTCTCGTAAAAACAGATAAAGTATCTTTGTAAGTGATGTGGACTCTTTACTATCAACATCTTACCCAACTCATCCTTGTCCAAAGCTAATTGCATTTGCAATTATCCAAATTAGCTCCATATTTTGATCTACTCAAGTCATACGTTAGATTGTATCAATTTGGTTTTGATGTTATTGATTTGAAATTTATTTTTTCTTTGTCAATTTTGTAGTAATGAAAAAGTCTTGCAAACTGGTACACCCTAATAATGGACTAAGAAATAAAAAATGAGAGTATATATTATCAATACATAAGATTAATCTATTATTAATTTTACTCTCACGATATAAATTATTTTATTAATTAAAAGAATTAATAAAAACGAGATTTCTTTTTATAACCACTGTTTAACAATTTATATAACCATTTGTGGGCTACACAATTTATTACCAACTAAAACTATTAAGGGTATATTTGAACGAAATTTTCTATAATATTTATTAAAGGAAAAAAATGTATAAATAAAAATTAGCTAAACATACTTTTATTTGTACAATTTATTTTATATAAATGATCTAAAATTTTATTTCCAACTTATCGTAAACTAACTTTAATTTATTAAAAATGTTTTTTTTTATTCTTGCTAGAGTTAGTTTTAGAGAAACATCTCCAAACATATCAATTGTACAAATAATTATAATTAAAAAAAGACTTAAGTAATCCAATCATTCAGCACATTCTCTAGTATTGGTATAAAATCTTCAAAATGAAAGAATTTTTAGCTAATAACATAAAATAAAAGAGTGTGATTTTTTTTTTTATAGATTTAATGTTTAAAATGAATACATTGAATCTTGACATAGGTTATACCCAATTAGGTGTTTAAAAATAAGTATGACTGAAAAAAGAATCTTGGAAGTCAAGCCCAATAATCTTTATCTCCTCTTTTTTCTTTGGTCATTCTAAAACAAATTCCTTTTACATTCCTTTTTTCTTCATTAAATTCCAACTTTTGATTATTTCTCTTTTTCCTCCTCTGCTCCCGTTTTCTTATACCTTTTTTTTCTTTTCAATTTTTTTATTCAGTAAAAATAAATGTGAAATATTTTAAAAATATTTCAGCCCTTTAAAAAAGATTACGATTTGTGCATAATCTTAAAAAAAAAAAATCAGAATCATACATACTTCTAGAGGAGCATCTACAATCAATTAAGTTAAGATTTGTATTTACGAATCTTAATTGAAGCAAACATATTTTATCCAATAATTTTTTATTGATTTACAAAAAGGTTTTAGACATATATTTGAAAGTATTTTTTTTGTATAGATAGATAGGTAGGGATGATTTCTTTATAAAAATTAGTCAAAAATTCCTTTAATAATGTTGATTGGGCTATTTTTTTAGTTAATATTAGCCTTTTTTTTAATTTAATTGACGTATGTAGAGCAATTTATTACTCATATATATTACAAAGTGGATTTTAAGCCTAACTCAACCCCATAAAACCGGCTCATAGGGTGAGGTTTGCACCCACTTATATACTATGAAAGACTCTAATCTCTAGTTGATGTGGATCTCCAACAGTATAGGTTAAGGTTTATTGGAAAAAAATTCAATGTTGGTATTATAATTTGTTTCATGTAGGCCAAATTTATTTTTTAGTGTAATGTTAGTTAAGGTTTTCTCAACTAATATCAACAAAGTCATTTTCTAATATATTTCAATCATATTTCATTTTTATGTATTTGTGGCAATTTTTTTTCTAAATCGGGATTTGATTAATGCCACTTATGTTATTTGTTTGAAGTTGGTCAAATGTTTTTCTAATTCCAACCAAGAAAAATTTCAGTTAACTTTAATAAATATGTTTTTATAATATCATTAAAAAAGATAATAAAATAACTCATTCAACAGCAAGAAAATTTTAACCTTAATCAATGTTAACAAAAATAGTTACTATCAATACTACCTAAAAATAATTTGATCTGGTGTCAATAAAAAAAAGTGTCAACTCTTGGTTAAAAAATTTCTAGTTATTGACAAATGTTTATTAAAAAGCAAATTATTAAATAAATAATTTTTAATAATTAAGTTTTTTATATTTACTGTTAATTGAAATATTTTATTAAATTTTTGAAACTAAATAAATTTGAATCATCTTATTTAAATAGAACATTTTTTTAAATAAAAGCTTTCATGTTAGCCACAACTTCACATCTCAATTATGTTGACACAAGTAACAACAATCATTTGTCATTCTATAAAAAAATATATTATTGAAATACAACATTTAAAAAATAGGAAGTTAAATATATTTGATTTTTCTAAAATTAGTTTATATTAAACACAGGATAAAGATATTAGTTTTTACCTATGAAAATAAGCAAGAGGAATTGCCTTAGTGCTTTTAAAAACATTATTTTTTATTAAAATTTTTGCTCCTAAAAAACTTTACTTTTATCTTTTATTTTTCATTCTCTTCAATTATTCGCCCTTTATTGTGGCCTTCTTCCATCGTCTTATCATCTTATTATGGTTTCTATTTTTCTTTTTTCTTATCATCTTCAGATTTTTCATTTTAAATTTTAAATTTCCTTATGAGAATTATTCTTAGCTTTACAATATCTACAATCGTGGAATCATTCTTGTCCTATGATTTTGGAAAGATGTTTCCAAATTTTAAAAAAAAAATTAAAGAAAATATGTAAATGATAGAGAAAGATAACTAAACTTTATTCTATATCATGCCATTAGGACGAACCTAGTAGTAGGGGAAGGTTTTTATAATTCAGGACAAGTTTTAGGTTTAAATGAATTGCAAAAAAATATCAATGTTTTTCATTTAAAAAGTTTAATTTGATTAATAATTTTCATTTAGTGAATATTGAATCACATCACCATTTCTTTGTTGTCCTCTTTCTTATTTTCTCATTTTTATTTTTTTATTTTTTTATATATATTTTAGAGGGGCCAAAGCATAATAGTTATTTATTTTAAATTTTTTCTTTCTGAATCATCTAAAACATGAACATTATGCGTTAAGTTTTATCGTCCAAATTAAACTTACTGAACCAATGTAAACTCGAAGAAATTCTTTGAAGACTATTGACAAAGAGGATAATTTGGTATGAATAAAACTTTGTGAGCATAAAAGATAACAAAAATAAATAAATTAAAAAAATAAAAAATAAAAATTCATTTAATGTATATTATCATCCTCTTTACTATGGTGTTTCAAACCGAACAACATTTTATCCTCATGTACAATACATGATCATTGCAGATTTTTAAAAAGAACAGCACAAATAAAAAAAAATAGGATAAACTATTGATTCTTAAACCTTCAATCATAATCATATGAATCATCACACTTCATTCATTCCATATATACTAAACGACCAAGATAGACTAAACAATCAAATGTTTACAAGTATTTAATGTTTAACATCACTCATGCCATAAATCCATTCGCATAGTTCAATATCACTAAGGTCAGAAATCCACTGACATAGTTCAATATTACTCAAGTCAGAAATCCACTAACATCCACATACAGACACTTGATTCTATTTTCGAAAGACTTGTGTATTAAAATTAGCACTTATAGACTTGCACTTGCCTGTTGTGAATCCACATAACCATGCACATAATCATTTCAATATCAAATCATATTATATGACACGGTAAATTTATATGATCTGCTATGATTAGTTCTTTAAACTTCAAACTCAGTCATATAAACCTTCTTTAATTCTCACCTCTTGATACTCTTCATCTATGTGATTCCAAGATACCAATAAAGTTAAGATCGTCTCTTTTACAAAATATTTATAAATTAATACACTCTCATAACAATCTAAACACGATATTTATTTTCCTATAAATACTATTTACCCGTCACATTTCACATTATTCATATTTGTTTATACAGATCACATGTATTCCTTTTACAAGTGGTGATCTTAATAAAGGGTGTTAGCACCACAAGAAAGTCGATTACCATTATTTAGTGTTATTGGTGATCAAAACTGGATGCAATTTATTAAGCTGAAACAATTCGTATACTCATTGGTTAGCTTAAAATATTAATTTATGCTCTTCTGCCTAATTTAGGAAACGTTTTTACAGGTACTTAAAAAATCAAACTTTTCTATAAATTAAAATGTAATTCATGAACGTTAGTTTTTCATCACTTTTTAAAATTAAAATGTATGGTTTAATTTTTATTATTATTTTAATTATTTTATCTCTTATTTCTCTACCTTTTTCCAAGTTTCCACCCTTCTTCTTTTCTCCTCTCTTCCTCATCCAAATTATCAAAAATATATTTGTCCTCCTTCCTTTTTGGGTAATCATTCTTTTATTCATTCTACTTTTGTAAAATGGACAAACTTGATGGGCTGGTTTGATTAGCCCAATACGAATTAGGTTGTTATAAAATCTCAATTTTAATTATTTGGGCCTAAGACGGCCCAATCTAAATATTTACTGGTCCGAAGTGGACTGGAATAAGACGAGTTGGGATAGTCTGTCATCTTATTATTATTTTTTAAGACTGAAAAAATCACAAGTGTTAAATGTAATATTACGTGTTGATGATGCTCATTTCACGGTGAGTTTTTTTTATGCAAGTTGAGTATTATTTTTAATTTCCACACTTGTTTATTGTTACAACTGGCGCACTCTGTTATTCTTATAATTAGGTATTATATTTTGCTATTTTACAATACAAATGAGAACCTTACGATTTTTAGTTAATAGTGAATAGAAATGTTTTATGTTATGGGTCACTTCACACAATAATGGATGTGAACAAAATCTAAACAAAAAGTATTAATTTAATGAGAATATTTAGAGTTTGTATTGAGACAGTAGAAGATGGGTTGTGTATAAGAATTGTTGTATTAGAGAAGAGGACCAATCCTACCCTCTTAATATAAGGTATCATTTCCAACTGAAATGAAATTCTGGTAAGTGTAACTAACTGAAACAACATCATAAATAACTGAACATGCAAATACAATACAAAAAGTAGATTGAGGAATCCAAACTAAAAGAACTCAAAGTCCAGATATTTACCCCCAGACTTCATCTCATTGTTACCTCCCATTCTCTTACTACTATTCTTCATGCCAACTCCAACGGTATCAACTGCTTCAAACTTTGCAGCTACATCACATTCAACCGCTCTTGGAACTTCTGGTGGCGTGCTGCACCTGATCAACGCCCAGTTCACGCCTTCAAAGAAAGGGTGCTGTTTGATCTCAGTCGCGCCCCTCTTCACGCCCACCCGGTGCTGCGGCTCCTTCACCAGCAGGCCGCGGATGAGATCACGGCTGGCGTAGCTGGTGGCCGGTGACTCCGGAAATCTGAGCTGCTGGCCTACTACATTGAACAGGGTCGCACGGTTTCCTGAGCCTTTGAAAGGAGTCTTCCCATATAACAGCTCATGCAAGAAAATTCCAAATGTCCACCAATCAACAGCACTTCCATGACCTTCTCCTTTGATGATTTCAGGGGCAAGATATTCGTGAGTGCCGACAAAGGACATCGACCGAGCAGTTGTTGGTTCAGCAACAAGCTCAGGAAGTGTGCTGGACGGCACCGCGGGATCGGCTCTTGGCCTCCGCGACTTCTTGTTTTTCTGAGCAAAAATGCGTGGCATGAAACATGAAGGCTGGATGCAGACTGATGAAGGCTCAATGCAAGCCGGTTGCACACAGAATGCACCACCGGCTCGTTTGGAGGGATCGCCGTCAATATTTCTGATAAGGGTGGGTGAAACGGCACATCTGAGAGAAAGATCGAAGTCTGAGAGCATTATGTGACCATCATCTCGGACCAGTACATTTTCAGGTTTAAGGTCTCGGTACACCACTCCAAGCATGTGAAGATATTCTAGTGCCAACAGGACCTCTGCAGCATAAAAGCTACACAGCATCACAAGCATTTTATTAGTCAACACAGGAAAAGGAAAATTTTATTTTTTTATAAAAGGAGAACCAAAATTAGGCAACTTTAATCCATTTCAGGAAAAAAAGCAAGGTGAAAAAGGAAAAACAAGCGTTTTAATTTTAACACATTAGCATTGTTCATGGCATCCTAACAGTCTGAATTATGTCGTCCTGCAGCAGACATGGAAATGCAGCAAATTTTTCTGCATTCTGGCAGTGTCACTAAAACTACTTTACTATCTAGTCTGTGTGTCAATTTGCATACTGCAGCACAACGATTTGACATTAACATTTATAGCACCTTTGGAAAATCAGGCAATGTCCTCTGCATAATTGTTAAGAAAGATATAATCATCGTGTATGGTATCATCAACAGCACAAAATATGAAAGGAATCAGAAATTAAAAAGCAATGTTCCTCTACTCCGTATAATAGTTAAGAAAATTAGCTCATGCTAGTAAAAATATTTAGTGTCTCCTTTGGGTGTCAGAGATTAAGAAATAATACATGAGAAGAAACAAAAGCAGCTCAATTAAACATCCACACTTCATTCTTTCTTTCATCTTTTAATGCTAAGAAGATTTTCTCCACAAATCTCAAAAACTTTGGAGCATGAAAAGGTTATCATTTATCCAAGGAATGCATGAAAGGGAGAAAGTATTTGCATGACACTTGAATATGTTACAAAATACAGATGAAGACATAAAGATCACTGACTAGAAAAAGGAGATCTTCACAGCTGAAAGCAGTTACTCACAGTTCTGATAAATGAATGTGTATTTGTATCTGAAAAGTACAAAGCATACCGTGCAGCATACTCCGAGAAATGTTTCCCAGGTTGTCTTTGCCTTAAGGTGTGAAGATCACCCCCCGGACAGTATTCCATTACCAAACAGCAGAATCTGTCAGTCTCAAAATGTGTGTACAAAGTAGGCAGAAATGGATGGTCCAGCAACTGCAATATCTCTCTTTCTGTCTGAGCCCTAGTCAGCTTATTTCTGCTTGCTAAGGATGCCTTGTCCATAACTTTCATTGCAAAAAAGCATCGAGTTGCACTCAGCTCTGAGAGATATACACTCCCAATATCACCACAACCAAGTCGTTTGAGTAACCTAAAATGACTCATGCCCAGAATTCCATCCCGTGCTCGGATGGCAAGGATAGCCTTCCATCTAGGATCATTTCCTTTGTGTGGCTTATTTGCACTACCAGTTATGTTACTCCAGTTGCTGTCATCACTGAGGCCACTGCTATCACTTGCTCGACTAGCACTAGTTTTTGCACTCTCCAGTGAATCCCCTCTTACACTTCCTTTGGTGCTATCACAATTCCTGTCCAAACTAAGCATGCCATCACTGGTGACTGCATCACTCGGGTATGTACTTGCACAACTATTAACGATGCTCATTGTTCTGACAACACTAGTACTATCAACACTACTAAGAGGACTGACATCACCACTTGGAGGCAAAGATGCATCCCAAACACAATCTTTCTCCTCAGAATCTAGAGCAGGAGGAGAGTTCTCAGTATTCTGAGATGCACGAGCACCTGAAAGTGGCGAGGGTAAGTTGCGCATCTCATTTGACTCATCAACCAGGATTTCTGCAGGAGAAACAAAAGCCTTGCTTTGTTTCTTTGCAGGAACACAAATAGAAAGATCTTCTAAGAAAGGACCCTTCAGGGACACACTCTTCATTAAGCATGCTGCCTCAGATTTAGTTTGACCTATTGGTACATAAACCGTTCTCATAAGATCAGTATCAACAGGCTCTGGGGGGTGACTTGCACCAGCAAATGAACTTGGACCAGTTTCCCCGAAAGAATCATTGCTACCATTCAATGACTGAATATCAGGCACAAATTCTACAGCTTCTGGTAAAGAGCTCTTTCCTTTCCACGCTCTTATAGGCACAGGGGAGGGAGGCTCTTGACAGGACCGTGTATCGAATCCCATATCCTCTCTTACCAAAACTATTCGCGCATTTGACAACTGAGCCACTTCTCTGATGGAGGCAAGACGTGTCATAGGACCATCTCGTGACTTTGAAAACTGATTCCCTTCTCTTCCTGGAATCCCTCGCAAACCCGAAACATCCTGCGCATTTAGTCTTTGACCAGCTTCTCTTATTGCAGCAGTGTGTGCATTAGATACCTCAACCAGAACAGGCAAGGACCGAGGAAGTACCTTTGGCTCTGCAACCCTCTCCATATCCCAATATCACATACCATCAAACAATGACTTCCAGTTCAGAAAACCCTGCAAACTGAGCAAAGAACTAATTTAATACAAGATTCACTCAACTTGAATTAACAGTGGATTTTTTAATTTAAAACCAATTATCAAGTGAAAAAGCCGGGAACCGAGTAACACAACAAGAACGTAGAATTATAGAATAAAGTAGTCTTATTCTTCTTAGTAGCGACTAGTGGTAGCTGCGGAAAGCACAAACAGCATTATAAAATGGATCAACAGAGAAACGACAAATGTTGAAAGCACAATTTAATAGCTTGAAACACCAAGCATAAGAAATCACTCACACCATAAAAACAAAGTCATCTGTAAAATCTATTTCCCAATACTAAACATACAAAATAGCACTGAATACAAAGGAGCTTGAATTATTTAAATTTGAAAATTGATTTGAAGTGGGAAAACATAGTTAATCAGAGCAAATATCATGAAATGGTGGAATTGATGCCTGATAATCAGTCACAGACCCATTAACAAGATAATCTAAAGTACAAACCTTTGACCAGGAAGCCTGAACATAAGAGGAAATAAGAAACATACAGAAGATAAAGAGAGAAGAACCCAAAAAAAAATAAAGACAACAAGAGGTGGAGAAATGTAAAAACTCCCAATCTTCTATTTTGTTTCCATTGGAAAACCATCACCTAAAACACGTCAAACAAAAGAAAACAAAGAGGGAAAAAATGATGAAACAAAGAGAGATCTAGGCACCCAAAAGCATAATAGGGAGAAGGGATAGAGACCCACCATTGAAATGATGAAGAGAAACAATGGGTATCCTTTTGTTTCCCCTCTTCTTCACTATACTGTCTCCTTTCACAGCTCAACCAAAAGAGCTTCTTCACAGTCCCCTTCACACCGAAGAACACAAACAACAAAAAGTCTCTCTCTTGACTCAGAAGGTGCGAAATGAAACTAGAATGGTTAGAGAAGATTGGATGAGGAAGCAAGAAGAGAAAAACAAAAGCTTGAGGAGGGGTGCTTTTCTTTTTTATTCCTTTGAGTTGTTTATTTTGTTGGTGTGAATAGAAGTGAGTTTGTGTTTCTCTGTCTAGGGAAGGGTCTGTGTGTGACTGACTGGGGAACTAAAGCGGTGTTGGAGATAGTTATAGTTAGCTTTTGCTTTCTCTTTTTGATTTTTGGCATTTGAATGAGTGGGAAGAAGTTAATGATGGGAAGGTAGTAGTAGTAGTATAGTACTACACTTTGTTCACAGAGAGAGAAAGTGGGGCCATGCATGTTCCTTCTTTGTGCTACACTGCTTTTCAAAGGTGGGACTCAATCAAACAAAGAAAGTGAATGCCCAACTCTAACCTATTTTTATGTTTTTTTTTCTCTGGGATCTCTGATTTTCATATTGTAATATTGCCACGTGCCAATCACTCCCATCAATTTTCTTTCATATTTTATTTTTCACAACGACCATAGATATTTTTTACATGCTTTTCGATTATATATTACTGGTAGTAATATTAAACATGTTACTAACTCCTTAAGAACAAAATAATATACGCATAAATACATAATTAATTTTAAAAAAATAAGAAAATATAAATAAAATTAATTTGGAAAGTTGGAATAAATATTTTATAAAAAAATATTTACAAACTCATGACGAATATAAGATCAAAGAAACCATTATTGAGGAGGTTCTTGAGATTTTGTCTTTTGTGTTTATTTATTTTGATTTTGGTGAAGATGGATAATCGGGATATCCTTTCGTTGTTGCTTGCTGCTCCTCTATGCTTTTGGGCATCTTATTCTTTTGTTCAAGTCCTTTATTTTCTTTTCTCTTATTTCTAACCCTAATCAACAAATCTTATACAATAATAATAATATTATAAGGTATTTCAGACCAAAATTATCCCTAAAATTATCGTCATTGTTTGTGTTGGGTTCACTCTTGAAAAGACATTTTGCTTGTTTATGAGGCACACATTAAATACACTATTCATTGTTTCTTTGGAGTGTAATGAATTCACTCCTTTCTCTGTTGAAACAGGTTAAGCAATATATCAACAACAAATTAAATATTTTGTAAGAATTTGAATGATATGTGATATTAACAAATAAGAAATTAGAATCATAAATAAATAAATAAATAAAATATTGATAACAAATAATTTATTTTATTTTTTATTCACTTCCACTTTCTTTCCATCTTTTATTTCTCTTTTTTCTTTTCTTTTTCACTTCTCTATTTTCTATCAATTAATCCAAACCAAAACATAGAGTTACATGGTATGTTGTTAGCACTTAATTTTAACAACAATTATCGCTATTATTTTGACACATTTATTGTTAGTACAAGTTATTCATGACAAACACAAAAAATGTTATTCATGTTTACTTTCCAAGTGTCTTTTTAAGATTATTTCAAAATTAAAGACAACGTTAATTACTATTTTATCATTTATATTTTTACACTTTATTTAATTTTTAATTAGCTTACATATGTAGATTTATTGTGACGTATAAATGAAAATAATAAAAAATTATAAACATTTTATTATAATTTTTTTTTTAAATTGCACTTGAAAAACAATTTTTTTCATCAACCAAAGTTCCAAGAATAAAATAATTGTCTTGACATATAGTATAGCATCAATGGTTGTGGTTCATATTTCCCATTGAGATGCTTGTTTTTAGAAAAGCATTTCCAAATTTAAATTTATAAATTGATTAATAACAATTATTATTATTATAATTAAAAGTAAACGTATAATAAAGTTGAGGAAAAAAGAAAGGTCACGAGTTACCATTCATTGCATCTATTAAAACTTGAACTTAAAGATTAGTTTTAGTTGAAATTAACGAAGCTGTATCTTTGTGTCCCTTTGAAAATACGTTTGCACTTAGAATCTCCTTGAATATATTAAAACGTGGTTTCTTTTTATTATCGTAAATAAGATGGTGTAATTTGGTTATTAATAACCTTGTAAGTTAGTATCTTAAAATAAAAGTGTAAGTTAAAAGAAATGAAGGCTTGACCAAACAACCAAATTAGGTGATGAGAAAATAGATAAAGGGAATCAAACCCCACCATGTGAGATACTTTACACCCGTCATTTTTGTTCTACACTGACAACGTAGGTTGGTGTGTTATGTCAATATATATATATATATATATATATATATATATATATATATGTCTTTTTTTCAAAATCCAAAGAAACCACTTTAATGCATATTTATTACGTACGTGTTTGCTTGAGCTTATTTAAAAACCGTATTAATTTTTCTGCAAATTTAGGTCGTGTTAGGATTGTGAATTTGATGAAATGGATGTACTAAGATAAAGATAAAAATGTGAAAATTTTTTTTTGTTTAGATAATGAATCTTATTATTAAATTTTAAGAAAAATTTATTGAAATTAACAGTGATGTGATGGATTAGAAAAATTTTAATTTTTTAAAAATGTTAGGAGTGTAAATTTACAAATTTTTTTAAAATAATTTAAAAATAAAATAAGAGATATTTTTGTATAAATTTTAGTTAATTTTATAAACTTACAAAATAAAATTCATAATTTAACAATTATTTATTTTTGTCTTTAGTTTCATTTTAAAATACATTAGTTAATATAATGTCTACAAAATAAGTTATTAGTATAACATTTTTTTGTTAAAAAGTGTATGAGGAACAATAATAAAAAAGATTAAATTATTTAAATAATTAACTATACATGGGTAATTGATTATATATATTCTTGATATAATTTATTATAAATGGATTCAAATGTTAGTAATAAAAATTTATTGAGAATAATTTTGAGATAACTAGTTTTATTTGGATGTAAAAGATAGTTTTTACATAAGAAACACTAAAAAAAATCATCAAATAAAAATAAAATTTTAGAGACTAAAATAATTAGTTGCAATAGTAACTAAATTAGAAACTAAAGTTTTAATTACCAATTATTTATATTCTAAATTTGGTAGAAAAATATTTGCTAATTAGATTTTATTTAATAATAGAAAAAAAAACATATCTACCAATTAGAGATATTGAAACTAGTAAAAAGAAAAATGTTTTTATTCTACAAATAAAATCGTAAAAAACTCTAAATAAACTTCAAAATAAAATCGTAAAAAATAATATTCATATTTATAACACACTCTAAGAATGTTGCTAAACTTGCTTAAAGTATCTTTAAGCGCAATGGAGGAAGAGTGTAGGTGAATGATACAACGTAATAAATACATGGCAAGAAAGCAATTATAACTAATATTGGATGAGTCAAAGACACACTTCGAAACGCAGTTCCACAATATCAGGAAGCTACTACACACGCCTGATGGACACTACACATGTTTTGGCAAACTCGTTATCTGGCCCATGCGAATGAAGGCCCAAGTCAACCTATAAAAGAGACTTTTGAAGGGGGGGAAAATGTCCGTTTTTCATATCCTAAGAGAACAAACCAATCGCTAGCACTGACTTGAGCATCAAAGTGCAATCGTAGGTACCCGCCGATTGGCGGAGCTCGCGCATAGGAGAGGAAGAACTTTGAAGAATTCAGAGACTAACAACATGACAATGAATTATGTATCAAGTAGATCAACATTACTCAGACCCCGACATCCACACAAGTACATCATGAAACAAGGTTTTTTTACCAATGGTGAAATTTTAACTAATATAGGGAGACTATTTGGCGGGAACAATTTCCTAATTTAATGAAGTTTATAGATATAGGACACCGAAATAGATGATACTTTTCACTGAAATAAAAGGTTAGGTACAAGAAATGCAAGAAAATAGATCAGAGTGACCCAAAGATGAAACCCCCTCCTTTTTTTTTTTCCTTCAAGTAATGAGTCAAACTATGATGAGAGTTTCCCGATTCATTGTCCCTGAATTTCTTAAAATTTTGTTCTTATGCTAAAAAGCAAATTGCAACGAGGAAACAATAAGAAGAATGTTTGATTAGAATAATTGGTGTGGTAAAGGTAATAATTTAGAGAGTAGAGAAATGATGAGTGGGAGAGTACGTAGCATGATGTTTACACAAAAGATGCTCTGTGGACTCCACCAAAGTGCCTGCATGGTGTTGCCCATTGCCATGCTTCAATTTTAATTCCATTCATCTTCTTACTCTCTCTCTCTCTCTCTCTCTTCTCTACCAAGAACCACAGAACCTTCATAAATGGCTACCACATCAAGACAAATGGAATTTCACCCCATTTACTAAGCCTTACTTATTGCTAACTCAATCTATTTCGAACTACTTATCAATAGATTAAAAAATCAGTTCACTATTGATTGATACATTAGATAGACTAATTTACTTAATTTTGAGAAAAAATTGTAGTTTTTCATTTTATTTTTCTTCACTTTTTTATTAAACCAGATTCTAAATTGTTAAAGTTATCAAAACATAAAAATTATCATATTAATATCATAATAATGTGTTAATTTATATATATATATATATATATATATCACTAAAAAAATCATTAAATAAAATAGAAACCAATTTTAGAAAAAAAATAATTAATTGTTATATTGATTAAATTAGAGACATTTTAGGAACTAAATAAATTTTTGATTTCTAAATTAGTTTCTATTATTGATAAATAGTTTCTAAATTGGTATCTAATTAGCAATCAAGGTTTTCATTACTAAATTTTGAATCTAAAATATTGGTAGTTAAAACCTTGGTAACTAATTAAATATCAATTTAGAAATTATTTATCAATAATAGAAACTAATTTAAAAATCAATAATTTTTTTAGTCTCTACAATATTTCTAATTTAGCCATTATAGCAACTAATTATTTTGTTTCTAAAACTAATTTCTATTTAATATTTTTTTTAATATATATATATGATAATTGTGAATTTGTTTGAATATATTTTTTAATTAATTTATACATATTAATTTTTTTTCACATTAATATTTAAATAACATAATCATGTATTTTTTTTATGTTGAATTGTGTCAATATTTTTTTTTTCTTTTTTTTATCACGGTCTGACTCACCAATTCAACTCACCATGAGTTCAATAGAGGTGAGTCAGATTCTTACTAGGTCGAGTTCGATTTTGACTCATAATAAATATTTGTAATTTTTCTAATTTAATCTTAATAAATAGAATTAACTCACTAACTTTTTCCTCTTTAACGACTCTTGTTTTTTTTCATAAGAATAAAAATAAAGTGTTTAGAATATTATTAACTACAAAATAATATTTAAACACTAAAAAATAGTTTGAAGTCATTATTAAAAAACATTGAATTAGTAATCATATTTAGTGGCAAAAAATTATAGTTAGTTGAGAATATTTAATTTGAATAATCTCAATTCAAAAATTACTTGTTTTCTCTCTCTCTCTAAAAATACTCTCATTGAAACTTGTTGAGATGAATAAAATAAGTCAAATAAAATAAAATCAGCATAGAATATTTCACATCAAGTAGAACTTTACTTGTCAAATACTTGAGGTGGAAAAAAAATTCTGACGAACAATTTAAGTGACCAAAAATTGATTGTCAAATCTATGAATCTCAAATAATGGAAAAGGAATTTTATAGAAGTAACAAACTATATTAATTGAATGAATAAAAATTGTTACTTTATAAAGCCAAGGCTATATAGGTAGTACAACTACAGCTACTAAGTTAAGTACTTGCTACTCAACTAACTCATGGCTAAGGAACAATTCAGTTATTATTAAAAAAATATTAAATAAAAATCAATTTTAGAGAAAAAAAATTAGTTACTAAGAACATTTTAGAAACTAAAAAAGTAATTTTTAAATTAATTTTATTATTGTTAAATAGTTTTTAAATTAATATCTAATTAACAACAAATGTTTTTGATACCAATTATTTAGATTCTAAATTTGGTAGCAAAAATTAGAAAGCAATTTAGAAACCATTTAACAATAATAGAAACTAATTTAAAAACCAAAATTTTTTTAATCTCTAAAATTGTATCTAATTTAGTCATCATAACAACTAATTATTTTTTGTCTCTAAAAATTAGTTTATATTTCATGATTTTCTTATAGTGATAACAACTAATTATTTTTATCTTTAAAATTAATTTCTATTTGATAATTTTTCTTGTAACTCTCCTTCTATTCTCTTTTTTTTTAGTCTTTCTATTCTCTCTTTTTTTAGTATGTTATTTATTCATAGATATCAATAGCTTAGACACATAATTCAACTAAGATAGATTATCTTCAATTTAAATTATTATTATTATTATTATTAAATCATATTATATATTTTAAATTGATGTGGCAAATAAACTTGTCATTTCCGTAATACATATTTAATAATATTTTTGGTAAAAATGTATAAGTGTACTAAAACTATGAGACAATTGGCTATTATGTAGTTGTTTTTATTAGTAAGAAGATATAATTAAATATGGTAGTAGGAATGTCTAACCTTTTTTGAAAAAATCCAAGTAGAAATAAGGACAATTATGTTGTATTTATGTGTTATGAATAGTGGATACACACCATCCTTGCCTCCCCTAAAAGCATGATGTTAGACTATTAAACCTACTTGTAAGACAGAACATCCTTAAACATCGTGTTCTATGGATCCACTACAAAGTTGAGAAGCAAAAACAAAGGGCTTATCCTAAAGGGGCATCATTTGTGTGCTATGTAGTGCCTATGTCATAAAACCCAACCTAACTCAACACTAGATTAGCTCTTCCACGCCATTCTAGTTCTTGTTACATCTACGCCTCTCCACAAAATCCACCAAATGTATTACTCTATTAGAAAGCCACCACCTAAGTCTAAAAACAAGGTTGCCACTATTTGAGCCATATAATCACTATCATTTGCCAATCTATTGTTCCCACTCCTTTTATGAGTTAGGTTATCTTAGGGGAGAAATTAGGAAGAATGAGTTATGAATAAATTTATATAAGGAATTAAAATATTACTTTCAATCTAAAACCTCAAGATAATATATTTACGAGTCTGACTAACTATATATTGTCAATCTTACTCGTATTTACTTAATGCGAAACTTTAACTTACTTTGAATTTCTAACAATATTTTTCTTAAGTGTGAGCCTCTTCTATATCAAAACATCTCTCTTAGAGGGAAACATTTTTTAAGCATTAGTATCTTAGTGGTGACCTTCTTTTATATTGTCATTCTACAACAAGACAACTTTTCTTAAATTGAAAATTTTCGATAAAAAGAATCCTCAAACTTTCGATAAAAGAATCATAACTTTAGGATTCTTCACCAACTTTATAGCATAATCATCTGACTCGTCACCAAGATGAACTTGATCCTAGTAAGAGATTTCATTCATTCATTATTAGCTTTGGTTATTGATGAAAATAATTTTATCATTTTGTTGTTGTATGAAGATGACATATTGGTGGTCAACCCTAACAAAGCTCAAATCCAAGAATTGAAGGCCCAGTTGGCTAGGGAGTTTGATGTGAAGGACTTGTGACCAATAAATAAGATTTTAGAAATCCAAATTCATCGAGATAGAAAAGAAAAGAGAATTTGTTTTTTTCAAAAAAGAATTATTAAAGATCTTGTGGCTATTCAACATCTAGATTACAAGCCAATTTCTACCCCGATTTCCTATCAATTGGAGGAACTCAAACACAAGCACCAAAAGCTTATTATATATTGGGACAGTAAGACACATTGCAATGAATCATGTCTTTCATTCCAAGATAAAGCAAATAAGTATATGTTACCACTTTGTTTGAGAAGTAGTAGAGGAAAGAAGCGTGGATATGAAAAAGATTCACACCAATGAAAATCTAACAAATGTTATAACAAATGTCTAAAAGCTAAACAAAATCTTGTCTAAATTAAGGGGATGGGTGATGTTGTGGTCATATTATCTGTTAAGGTATAAAATTGATATTTTCTTAAACAAGTATCACTACAAAAAAATCATGTAAAAAGTGACGGTTTTAATATGGCGGTTATTAATAACCGCCACAAATTTCAGTATAATACGTCATTTGACTAACCGCCCACAATTTTCTTTCAAAAATATGTCATTTCCAACTAATTATCCTTCTGAATTAAAACAAGTTTTCCTTTTCTTCATTTCTTCATTACTGCGTTGCGAGAACTACTGGGCCTACTTCAACACCTACTGCAAGCTCGAGCAGTGGTTCTAGTCTTGCTCCCTCTGCGGCAACCTCAATGGCCTCTCCTCCGACGCCATCGAACGCTACTTTAGCCCCTCAGTCTTGTGCCGAGATTATGTCCTCTTTCATAGATCTCGCATTGCCTACGCGTAATTATGAAATTTACTTTTCGATTTTGGTTCATCGTTGTTGAATTGGATTGCTCTTGTGCATGTTTTTCATATTTGACTGTTTTGATTGGAACTGTTACAGAGGAATCGGCAAAGGAAGCGGCAATGCTGGCATGTCCGGTATATGTTGTTGCTGTTGACTTGTCCTGTAAGTCTCCTAACATCTCACGGCTTATTGATTTGCTAATTGTGATCATTGGAACTGGATTTTGACAATTGGATGGTTCAGTGAGGTTAATTGATCAGGAGTTTATGGTATGCTACTGATTGTGAGTTTTGCTTTGGGTTCTTTGACTAGGACCTGGTGGAGCCTAAGAATTTTGTGTGTGAGAGCAGTATGGCATTTTACTTATAATTCTGTAGGCTATGTTGCTTATGGCGATAATAACTTTTATATGTCTAGTTTCCACATGGTTCTGATATTATCTCCTGTTCCCTTATTTAAGAGTTGAGACCGTTGATAAATATTTTTTTCTATATTAATTTTATCTAACCGACTGGAGAATGAGACGCAGATTCAAAACACATGGATCTTGTGTCTAGATATCGTGAATGATTATTAGATTACGTGGCCAATGTTTTTTCAGTGTTACTGGCCATGATTGCTGCAAGTTAGACTTATAGGGTTTGGAACTGTTTCGGTGGCTGTGTTTTCTGGACTAACTTTTGTTTGAATGAGAAGGTTGTGATTGCATAAATGACCTTTGGTTTTGATCCTTTCCCCATATTAAGTCATTCTACCCATTTCTTCCTATTTCTGGTCCTTTTGATTCTGTATAGAAGGATGTGATGCAATGATTAAGGTGAAGATAGATGTGCCTGATTTGCATGTTTGTTATTCTATTCTGGCATTTGTTTCCTTCATAATGTTCTTTAAAACTTGATTAATTTCCTAAATATACAGATGTGTCTTCTTTATCACTGTCATTTTGTAATCGAGAAAAATGTTTTCGGTTATACTACAGCTTCTGAGGAGTTTCTAGAACTTACCAAAAGTGCACTGCTGGCTGCTCTGGAAGGTATTATGTTGACCACACCATTGCATCTGCACTTGAAACACTCAGACCAACAACTTCATGGGAGAGAACCACGGCAGCAGGTCAAGGATTGGATGGTGTCCTGATAGGTGGGCGTGGTTTTGGGATAGCAATGGAAGCTCTCTGCAATTTCCTTGCATCTGAATATGGGAATACTTTTGCTTTAGGTTTGAATGGACAAATACAAAACTTGCCATTTATGACTTTTGTTAGTGTGATTCTTTAATGTTTAATCTTCTATATTTAAAACGCTTTAAGAAGATATTATTTCTTCTGAGAACTGCAGCTAGAGTCTTTGTCTTCTTGTCTGATCCCCTGATTATGGACACAAGACGATATGGTGAGCAATATGAAAGCAAAGGAAGGATGCAGATCGTGCTTTACTCCCAGAGCAGACACCCTTCTATAAAGATCTGGTATTTAAGTTATGATGTTGCTATTCCTGTCTCCCATTTTTTAGAAGTAAAAGAATTGACATATGTATTACAGGCTGCTGTTGTTGTTCAAGCAAGTGTATGTGTTGACATATTTGCTGTAACAAATGAGTACACTGATTTGGTCTCCTTAAAGTTTCTAAGTACTGAAATTTGGGGTTCCTTATTTTTGTACACAAGTACCGAGGATTCAACATTGCCCCAGGACATGTAAGTCTCATGTGTTTACATAATATCCTGAGACTTGCTTTACAGTAAGAGATAGTTGTTTGGTATTTTCCGATTATTGTGTGACTGCCTCCAATACAATCTCAACTTGAGGTGGTTTTATATACCCCTTTTCTCAATTAGCCAATTATGTTTTATGTTAACCATATCAAAATAATGCTTATTATTTTGTTTAACTTCTTATTACTTCAACTAATCAATTGCAATTGAATTTACCACATATTGTTTTATTAATCACTTACTTTAAGTGATAAGCATGAAATCTAATTTGGTAACTGATTCCAAACGTAGTTGAAATCACAAGTGTTAACATTAGCACCTTACCCATCAATATTTATGTACACACTTTCACACATATCAAGGTATAAACTGCTACTGTTTACAACCATGTCTTTAAAGTTTTAATGCTTATACATTTTTTAATGTGTTTATTTAAGTGAAGTGAATTAAGTTGTAAATGTCATGTTAAACCTTATACTTGTATTATTTAGATTTGATACTTTTTATCATGAGTAATCCGTTCTAGTTCATTAGTTATTCCATCAATTGCGTAGTCTTTCATTTTTCGTCTTGTTTATTGTAAACATGGAAACTCTTCATTCTTTGTGCATAAAGCTGTAACTCTAGTTTTTGGTTTCTTCTTTTTTGTGATTCGAGTTTTGAATAAGTATTTTATAACATATGAAACACAATCTAATCTAGGCAGTTGAAATCATCTTTATATTAATTCATGCACCATTTTCTAGATAGTTATGTGATTTTCATTGCTCATCATCCAAATTCCTAGAGTTTAGGATTTAGGGTTTTGGATTTTGGCAAATGCTTAATTAATCCTTTGCTGCTTTGCTCTTAACTTGAATTACATAGTTCTTACTAGTGGAAAATAGACTGCTCTTAGTACTCTATCAAACACATATATTAATATTATCTTTACTAGAATATATGAAAAATATTCAAAACTATCTTATAACTTAGATTTCTTATCATAATTTACTCAATTAATTAGTTACTATTGCGATAGGGTAGAAATAAGGATTAGTTGTTCAGGGTTTATGAATATATAAAAAATATCAACACAGTACAATACATTTAAATTAATATTATTTTAGTATTTCATTTTGTTTTATATCTCCCTCTTCTCTTAAATGGTAAAATCTCATAAGTCCATTTGACATGCCTTGTCACTAATTCACTGCAGGCTTCCTAAAATTTGGACATGTACTAGATGGATTCACCAATGAGGTATTAATATATTTAAATATTTATTGGTGTCTTTTATTTTATAATTATAAGCAGACAAATTCATTAACTTAAAATTATTTATTTCAGGCGTTAGATTATGGAAGTGGTGCTCCATCACCTAATCAAGTAATAGGATCAAGTGCTAGAAGCAAAACTGATTAGGGATATGTGTTTTAATTTTAAATTTGATTAGGGATGTATGAACTTTTGAACAATTATGTGTTGTAATTTTAAACTTGATTAGGGATGTATGAACTTTCTATGTATTTTAATTTTCAATTACATATAAACTTTTGAACATGATTATGTGTGTTTTAATTTTCAATGAAATGAATGGATGATTACAACTTTATACATTATTTTATTTTATTATGAAAAAGTGGTAGTTAAATTTTATAATTGTATAAAACATATTATAAAAAAGATTATAAAAAAATGGTGGTTAAATTTTATTTATTCAGAATTAAAATTACATCAGTTAAAAATGTCATTACTTACGTATATTATGGCGCCAAAATCTTCTTCAATAAATGTAAATTGCGACAGTTATAACTGACACTACTTACGTATATTATGATGTCAGAATCTTCTTCAATGAATGTAAATTGCGACAGTTATAACTGACACTACTTACGTATATTATGGTATCAGAATCTTCTTCAATGAATGTAAATTGCGACAGTTATAACTGACACTACTTACATATAAAAACCGCCACTATTTACAATATGTTTAAAGTGGCGGGTGTTGCGGCGGGTAGCGTAAAACCGTCACAATAAACTTTGTGGCGGCCAATTCTATGGCGGTTTGACAAACCGCCACAAACGTATATTGTGGCGGTTATAAACGCCAGTTTATACGAAAATAATCGTCACAATATACACTTTTTTTTGTAGTGTATTTATAAATATGTTTAATGCTATATTTGTCTTGACATCATGTAGTACCGGCCTAATCTTATGAAAAAGTTTAACACCTATATGTAAAACACATATCAATTAAAGAGTTAAACATCTTTTCTAAAAAGTTTGTTAACCATATAATAGAATCTTTACCATTTTTTATAAATATTGTATGTATGGAAACCATTATAACCAAAGTTTTCCAACAATACACAACACAAATTATAAATTATGTTAGATATGTTCAAGCAAATTTTTGGTTGTAGTCAAATATGTTAAATACTTATGTTAAACACTTATGTGAAATACTTTTTCAGTTATATTTATCTACCCAAAAAATATGTTTTTTTGTATGGTTGAGATGTTTGAAAAATCTAATAACTTAACTATTTGAATACTTATTGTATGTTTTTTTTCTAAGACTTGTGTTTTTCAACAATATAGTTTTTCTTTGTAGATAAAAAACTTTGATTATCTGAATACACCTCAGAAAATTAAACTCTTCTAGTGATTAAATAAATAAAAAAAGTCTAATTTGAAATGTTACTAAAATATGAATTTCTTGATCACTCAATCAATAAACTAAGATTAATAAATACCTACATAAGTAACTACTAATGCAGTACATTTTGCATTTTAAAATTATGATGGTTGAATATTATGAAACCCCACCACCTAATACCACATGTCATAAAGTGAATCCACAAGCTCAATGATCTCAATAAATTGCAAAATAAGGGACCATCAAAAGGACCCTTAGTACTTAGTATGAAAATACAAAACTTTATCTGCACAAATTTCAAACCTTAAAAAACCTTAATTTTTTTCATTAAAATAAATCATGATTTTATTTCTGGTTATAAATGGAATTCAATTTCAAACTCTAAAAAATCTCATTCCTTGTCATTTTATTCCCTAAAATAGTTGCATTGTAGTGCAACTTATGCTGCAGAATAGCAAGATTCTCTTCCTATTGATGGGGAAGGAATATATTGCTAGTCTATTTTAAAATCTTCTTTAACAGTTGGACTTTATTATTATTATTTATTTTATTTTATTTTATCATGAAACTATAACAACTGATGTAATTTAGTTTTCTCTCTAAACTGATTAAATAGTATTAAGATGAAAGTTTTGAACCATCACCAAAAATTCAAGTCATCTTTACATAATAGTTATTCTTAGTTGTTACAATCCAATCTAGTTTTTATTAGTTTTTAATTTTCTCTATTTAAATTTTAATTTAAAGTGGCAATGACTTAAAAAAAATGAACAAGTTATGGTTTATAATCTTCTTTAATTAGAGAGTTAACCATGACTAATAGTAATGATTTAATAAGTCAATTTAAATGGACAGCACAGATTGCATCTATTTGAAAAAAAAATGGATAGAATCAAATCACGTTAATTTGAAAATTAATAGATCAAATTGAATTA